>NW_026594322.1:0-82267 GCF_907164565.1 Psammomys obesus | reverse complement strand
ACACACACACACACACACACACACACACACACACACACACACACACATACACAGAGAAACAATGACATGGAAATGTGGAGACAGATTGGCGGAGAGACATAGAGACCGAGAAGGACCAAGATGAAAAGGGAGCGAGGGAGAAAGGGAAGGAGGGAGGGAGGAAGGAACAGAGAGAGAGGGAGAGAGAGAACGCGAACGACAGAGACAGAGAGACACAGTGAGAAATCTAAGACAGAGGGACAGACAGACAGCTGAAAAAAGACAGCAAGATGGGCTGAGAGAGACGTGGGAAGACCGACGCTGCAGGAGAGAGAAAAGACTATAAAGAGACAGAAAATAGAGGGTCCTGATGGAAAAAACGGGGTAAGACTAGAATCAAGAATCCAAGAGGTACGTGAAGAGGGCAGGAGTGCCCGGTGAACAGCCCGGGCACGGGAGGCGGGCCACTGCGCCCGATCCCGGGCTCTGGATGCCCAGCAGCTCCACTCACCTGCCTGGCACCGCCCGAAGACCCGGGTGTCTCCACGGCGGTCCGTCTGCTCCGCCGCGCTTCGGGCGGCTCCTGTGTCAGCTGGGTTCCCTGCGCAGGGTCCCCGCCGTGCGCTCCTGCCGCCTTGCGCTCCTCTGACCGCGGTGCGCTCACTGGAGGACGCTCCGCTGCTTGCGGTCCCGGGGGCGGGACCCGAGCCGGGCAAGGCGGGCGCGGGCGGGATGGCGCAGCGGAAGAGGTCGGGGTGGATTCTGCCCCTCGTAGCCCTCCAACAGGTGTCTCCCGCCTTCTTTACATCCAGACTCGAAGGAGGGGGCGCTGGAGAACTATGGGGAAACACCCGTGGAGAGAGAGGAGCCCACAGCTAGTAAACTCCGATCCACGGCCCCGCCCAGCTTCACAGGTCGCGGTCCGCAAACCCACACTCAGTGACCACCGTGCACTCATTAACATACCTTGTTACAAGTTCGGGCCCAATCCTACACATTCCGTTTAAAGGTCACTAGAGGGGTCCAAGACCTGGGCAAGCTGTAATCACACAGCCCTGCAGGATGCTGGGGTGAATGTGGAACACCTGGCCAGAACAGAGCTTCACTTCCGGCCCTACCCACTTGCCATCTCCAACTGCACACATATGCGCCCGCCAGTGGCCCCAAGTCTGTGCTCTGACAGCGGTCTCTGCCACCTGCACATCGCATCAGTATATACACACCGTATGAGAAACACACACACAGATTTCTCCTTTTAAAAGCCTCACTTGACGTTCTCTTAAGGATTTTCCAAGTAAGTCCGGAAGAGTGAAGAGTGTGATGGCTCTTGCCTTCTCAATATCCGTTTTGTTCCAGTGATCATGAGTTTGCACATACATTCTTCACCCCTGTGTCCCTGACTTCCAAATATGTACGCCCAGATTCCTTGAGCCAACTGGACCTATCCTACCCCACCAAACCTTTTGTGCCTCTTCTGTTTTGGGAGTCCTGTCTGGCAGGCCACAGTTTCTCCCCTGAGCAGCTTGACCCTATTCCTCTCAGGTACCCTGAGCTTCCTGAACTTCATTTTGGGGTCAAGGAGACCTACCTGTGAAAAGCGTGAGGACCGCCACAAGCTAGCTAGGTGAGCAGCAGTGACACAGGCATGGCCATGTGGCTACACAAACCCTTTAGCACTGGGGACTATCCTCAGACTTTACACCTAGTGGGGTACATATGCCTCAGGACAACATGCCCCTACACGGCAGGGATCTGGGCGTGACCTTTCTCTCTTCTCTCATCCTCCTCTGGTTCATCGGCTCCTCGCAGTCTTGGCTTGCCCCAGCCCAGACCACAGGGTCTGCAGCACCCCTGATTACTTGCTGCTCACTCCAGCCTACTCTGAAACCCAGCTCCTTCTGCTGCAAGGCGGCACCCTTGCTCTTGCCGCAGGAG
Source organism: Psammomys obesus (assembly GCF_907164565.1). NCBI lineage: Eukaryota > Metazoa > Chordata > Mammalia > Rodentia > Muridae > Psammomys > Psammomys obesus. The sequence goes on along the minus strand of NW_026594322.1, from coordinate 80,353 downwards.
CTCAGCCTATTTGTTCCTTTGGCTACTCTCTGCCTTTCCCCTCCCATGTCAGACCTCATAGCCAGTCAATCTTTTCCAACCTGCCTAGTCCTGATGAGACACCCTCATTCCATGCTCATGGGTGTCTGAGGATATACACGATCCTCACGCAGAGCGCCCACACCCCGCCACGGTAGGCCCACGGGGTGCACTAGTGGAATTGGTGCATGCATGGGGCAGGCAGCCATGTCCTGAGGTGTCACAGATGACTGGGGGGAAAGGGTAAGGATGTATGTACAGAACTTGGGTCCAGCGGCTTCCACTGACTGCTCAGATGTCCCTGGAGAGCAATGTAAGATTCCTCCTGGCAAAGTAGGTGCTGGCTTGGGAAATTCCAGTTCTGAGAGGCTAGAAATGACTTTTTATGGGTCTTGATGGGAGGGGCCATGGAGATAGGTATCCCCCCTGACCTCCAGATACTGGGAATCAAGCAAAATGAACTCAACCTAGGAAGAGATGAAGGAGACGATTAAGGATGACTAGGACCTTGTTTTATTCATTTTTAAAGATTTTATTTATTTTATGTATGAGTGCCCTATCTGCATGTGTGCCTGCATTCCAGAAGAGGGCAGAGGGCATCAGATCTCATTATAGATGGTTGTGATCCACCATGTGGTTGCTGGGAATAGAGCTCAGGACCTCTGTAAGAGTAGGCAGTGCTCTTAACAGCTGAGCGACCTCTCCAGCCCAGGACCTGGTCTTAAAGGAAGGCTGCCTCTTATCCCACTGCTCAGGCTTCCTATACCCCGGAGACAAGGCAAAATGACCCACACACATTTATTGAGTACTTTATGGCAGGCACTGTTGGGCACAGGCCTGAATAAAACAGCGTCACTGTTACTTGGGATTATTCCATTGGAGAAAATATATTCTGTGTCAGACAGAGGTATATATTATGAAAAAAAAAATGTAACTGAAGCTGGGCCTGGTGGCACAGACATGCAATCCCAGCTGCTTGAGAGGCTGAGCCTGGAGGGTCACCAAAGCTAAAGGCCTACTTGAGCAACTTGGTGAGATCTGTTTCAGGATAAAATGCAAAAAGACTGGGGTTGGGGAATTAGCTCAGTGGTAGAGAGCTTGCCTAGTGAGCACAAGGCCCTGGGTTCAGTCCTCAGCTCTGAGGAAAAAAAAAAAAGTAAGATCTTCCTTGTCCCAGCCTCCTTTATGGGCTGGAGAGATGGCTCAGAGGTTAAGAGCACTGGCTGCTCTTCCAGAGGTCCTGAGTTCAATTCCCAGCAGCCACATGGTGCCTCATGACCACCTATAATGAGATCTGATGCCTTTTTCTGGTGTACATGCAGGCAGAACATTTTATGTGTAATAATAAATCTTACAAAGAAAGAAAAGATAATGCTTGGATTTGGGGCATACCTATTTGGCATGTAGCAAATTGTCATTCTCCCAAGTTTAGAACTTGAAACAAGAAGTGCTTATTGTCTCATACTTTTGTGGAAAGGGACTAAAAATGGTTTAGTTGGGGGTTGGAGGAGTCATAACTTTTTGCCTATGAAGTTTTTTATTATTTTATTTTATTTTATGTGGATGGGTGCTTCGCCTGCATGTCCATGTATCCACCACATACATGCCTGGTACCTAGGAGGCCACAGAGGATGTCAGATCCCCTGAAACTGGAGTTCCAGATCATTGTGAGCTGTCCTGTGGGTGCTAGGAACTGAACCTGGGTCCTCTGCAAGAGCAGCCAGTGCTTAACTGTCCAGTCATCGCTCCAGCTGTCTCATGAGGTTTCCATTGTTATTCTTGGTTACTGTGACAAATGCCTGCCAAAAGTAACTCCAGGGAGGGTTTACCTGGGAAGGCACAGTCCATTATGGCAGGGGAAACATTGGGGAGAAATGTGGGGCAGCTGGGAGAAGCAGAGATGAGGGGCTAGAGAGATGGCTCAGCTGTTAGGAGCACTTGCCATTTTTGCAGAGTCCCATGGTGGAGTCCCAGCCCCACAGCAGCTAGGGGAACTAAGAGTCACCATGGAAACACACCGAGTGTGTTAATGAGGGCATCCAGAAAGGTTTAACCGAATATGGAAGACCAACTCTGAGTGTGGGTGCCATTCCATGGCCGGGCTCCAGACTGAATAAAAAAGGAGGAAGTAAGCTGAATGCCAGCATCCACACCTGCTGCTCTTCCATTAAATTTTTTTTTAATTTTATGTGTGTGGGTGTTTATGTACATGGACTGCACTCAGGCCTGATACCCTCAGATCCCTATTTGGAACCGGGGTAAACCACCTGACGCAGGTGCTAAGAACAACTCATGTCCTCTTCAAGAGCAGGAAACACTCTTAACCACAAAGCCAGCCTCCAGCAGGCAGTAGACTTCATCTCTTGAAGGAGGGAGTGTCAAAAATTGTTCTCAGAGGGTGAGAAGCTGGAGAGATAAAGTTGGAAGAGAGCTTGTTGCAGAAGCACAAGACGAACTGAGTTCAGGCCCCAGAACCAAATAAGAAACCAGGAGTTGTGGCAAACGCCTGTTGGCACAAGCCTGTAACCTGAGCCTGAGGGGCTGGGTGTGGGAAGCGCAGACAGGAGGATCCTTGGGACTTTATGGAAGGTGAGTCTGGCTGAATTGGTGAGCTCCAAGTGAAAGGCCTTAGGTCAAAAATAAGGTAGACAGTGACTGAAAAGACACCCAAATTGTGTCATTGTGTCTGGCCTAAACATGCGCGCGCGCACACACACTTGCACCCATACCCATGAACTCCTCTCCCAACACACAGACTTTTACTGAGGGGGCTGGCGGTGCAAGTCAGTTATATAGAATTTGCCTACATACTTGAGGCCCTGGGTTCAGCCTTCAGCACTGTGCACACAGCACACATTTAGAACCCACCACAGAAAGGATGTTAGGTGTTGCTATGTTAAAGGAAAGGTTCTCTAGGAGAAATTAAGGAAGGCAAGCTATGTGGCCACCTAAGAGCTTTGACATCGGAAGAACCAACGCAGACATCGGGAGATGGACTGAAAGAAAAGCAGAGAGCACGGGATAGCTAACAGTGAGTAGCTGGATGTTTGGTCACTTAGGCTTTGGAGTAGATTCATGGAAATGATTCATCCAAATGATGTGGAAAGCCAGTGAAGATATATGAGGAGCATCTGCTTCTGGGTTTTTGTGAGGTGCTGCCACTAAAGAGGTAGGATCAATAACGATGGTGTCTTGAACTAGATTGATAACAACAGAGGTGGTAAGAAATGGGTAGAATATAGATGGTTTTATTTTTGTTTCAAGACCAGGTTTTTCTCTATATCCCAGCATAGCCCAGAATTCTCCTAATTTTGTATGCTGGGATTACAGGCTTCTGCATGTCCACCATGCCACCAAGTCTGGATGTGTTTTCAAGGTAAAACTGAGGATTTGTAGATAGATTGATGTAGGTTGTAAGACCATTCAGTATGTAAGGATTTCAAAGCGCAGTTCAAGACAGTAAAGATTGCATGGTGGTGGGGTCACATAAGATTGGGAAATAAATCAGTTTGCTTTGGACATTTCAAGTTTGAGACACCTATTAGACAACCAGATGGAGATATTGAGTAAAGGGAGTAAGATATCTAAAGCCAAAGCCTGGGGAAGAGATTTTGGCTAACAATGTGGAGGTTTGAACAGGTCTGGCCCCCATAGACTCATGCTTGGCCACAGGCAGTGGCACTATTAGGAGGTATGGACTTTTTGGAGTAGGTGTGGCCTTGTTGGAGGAAGTGTGCCACCGTGGGGATGGGCTTTGAGGTCTTCTATGCTCAAGCCCTACCCGCTATGGAACACAGAAAACAGTTTCTGCTGTTTTCAGATCAAGATGTAGAACTCTTAGCTCCTTCTCCAGCACCACACCTGCCTGCATGCTGCCATGCTTCTTGCCATGATGCTATTGGTCTAAACCTCTGAACCTATAAGCCAACCCCAATTAAATGTCTTCCTTTGAGGGAGCTGCGTGGTCATGGTGTCTCTTCACAGCAAAAGAAACCCTGACTAAGACACACAGATACAGGAGTCAAGATACAGAGATGTAGCTTAGGTAAAAGAAAGACTGTAAGAGCCAGAGGGGTCAAGGACCCCAGGAGAACATGGCCCACTAAATCCACTAGGCAGGCTCATGGGGGCTCACAGACACTGAAGCAGCAAGCCTGGGCCCTTGTGGGTCTGCACCAGGTCCTCTGCATATGTGATGGCTGTTAGCTTGGTGTTTCTGTGAGACTCCTAACAGCGGGAGCAGGTGTGTCTCTGATCCTTTCCCATGCTCTGGAGACCCTTTTCCTCTTATGTGGTTGCCTTGTCCACCCTTGATATAAAGGTCTGTGCCTAGTCTTTTGTAACTTGTTATGCTGTTTGATTGTTCCCTGGGAGGCCTGCTCTTTTTTTTTTTTTTTTTTTTTTTTTTGAAGAGAAACAGAGGATCTGGGGAAGAAGGGAGGTGAGCAGGGGACTGGGAGGAAGGGAGGAGGGGAAACTCTGGTCAGGACGTATTGCATGAGAGAAGAATAAACTAACAAACAAAAATTTAAAAATATGTAGCTGAGTGGTGGTGGTGGTGCACTTGGGGAGGCAGGGGTAGGTGGATCTCTGTGAGTTTGAGGCCAGCCTGGTCTACAGGGTAAGCTCCAGGTCAACCAGGGATAACATAGTGAAACCTTGTCTCAAACAAAAGAAAATAAACAAACAAAAAGATATGTAGATGTTACTTATTTTGAGTATCTGTTGTGGACATCTGTGCTGAAGCCGAAGGACACATGGGTCCTGTTCTCTCACTGTCCTATTCCCTTGAGACAAGGTGCCTCACTGACCTGGAAATAGGTTGTGGACTGGCAACCCCCATGTCTACACCACTCACATCACTAGGGTTATGGACACGTGGGCGGCTGTGCCCAGCTTTGCACATGGGTGTCAGGATCTCATGATTTTGGGGCATGCACTTTTATCTGCTGAGCCATCCCTTCAGCCTGCAGATGGCATTTAAGGTCACAAAGAGATAAAGGTCTGTGAATAAAGAAATAAAACCATCAATAAATGTTGGTATAATGTTCTTTTGAAATGTACACATCTTACCCTTGCTCATTCAAATGCTGATCCCCCCCTCTGGTTTCAATCCAGATATTGCATTGTGATACTCATTCTAAGCATCCTGTCTCAACTGTCTGTAAACAGGCCAAAATAAAGCAACTAGCCATAATGGGAGGAGCCAGAGGACAGGAAAGAGGGGAGGAGCCAGAAGGCAGGAAATGAGTGGGAGGAGAAAGGGCAAGAAGAGCTGGGAGAGCAGAGCTGAGAGAGAGATCTTGGAGATCTCTCGTGGTGAGATGGACTGGACCTAATATATCACTAAAAGCAAGTATAATGTGGGAAATCTAAATGTTAGGAAACTATGAGGGCTTAGAGGTTTAGGAGGGAGTAACTATTGCCCAGCATTGTGTTCTAGGTTAATTAAATTAATCATAGTCTCTGTGTGGTGATTTGGTTATACAGCTGTTTAGGTCTAACAGCAGCATTTACTAAAAGATATATCAATAGTAAATATTAATCATCACCTACAACAAATAAAAAAATATCCTTGAAGCCAAATTTGTTTTAGGAGATACAATCTATGTCAAAACAAAGTTGAGGGCCACAGGACTAGCTCAGTAGCAGCACATGAGCTTAGAGTACAGGGCCTTATATTAGAGCCTCAGTACCCACAACAAAAATTAAGAACTATGAAATGCAGCTGGGCATGCTGGCACATAACTTTAATCCCAGCAGACTTAATCAGGAAGCAGAGGCTGGCCTAGTCTACAGATTGACTTCCAGGATAGCCACGACTGTTACACAAAGAAACCCGGTCTCGAACCACCCTCCCCCACAAAAAAAAACAAAAAACAAAAACAAAACAAAACAAAAAAACACAAACCAAAACAAGAACAAAAACAGAGGACAGGGTAGGGAGGACACACTGATTAGTGGCAGGAAATCCTTGACATATGTGTTCCTAGACTAGAGGCAGGGTGTGCCACAGCCAACATGGTGATAAATGGGGGCTGAGGGAAGGTATCAGGATGGCCAGTTTGCCTGGGTTTCATATTCCTTCAGAGCTACACATTTACATTGTTGGTGTTTTTTGTTGTTTAAGTCTCAACCCAGGCTGGTCTGTACTTACTATGTACACCTGGCTGGCAAGGTCCTCTTGCCTCTGCCCCACAAGTGCTCCGATTACAGGCACGACCCGACTGGACTTTTGATGTTATTGTCGAATAAGGTTATGCATGTGGCCTTTTGTGTGTGTTCTTTAGAATCTTTAATTGTATAACCTTGTTTCTTCCAATAAATGAGTATTCTGGACTTTATTCAACCCAAGTAGGACCAGGATGAAGGTGATGTAAGTTTGGTGACTTGGGGGCAAAAGAAGCTGTGAGCTAGGTCCTTAGAATCGAGTGTACTTTTGGCAATGCCTTGTGCCTTTCGCGTTGTACCTGGTTCCCGCCCCAGATAGGAGTTCAGTGATAAGCGCTGGGTCAAAGGCAAGCCAGAGCAGAGAAACTCTCTGCAAGTAGGATGTACTAGTCTGGGAGCCCATTAGCAAGAACTAGCGGAGAATGTGTCAGTCCAAATGTGGAGTGTAGTGCCACCCCATGGCCATTACGGCTAAATGCTCAGGACTACATCCAGGACCGAAGCGGCAAAGTAGATACACAGGTTTGTTTCTCCTACTAAAACACTTATCTCTATAGACACAATCCAGTCATCTGGAGACTCATCAGCCTTCTAGGGTTGTCCTTAGTATATCACCTACCCAGCAAACGCAAAGCTCTGGCCTTAATTCTTAGCCCTAGAAGTAGAGGCAGGAGGATAGAAGTTCAAGGTTGACTTCAGCTTCTTGTGGTAAATTCAAGGACAGCCCTAGATTAAAAAATAAATAAATAAATAAAGCTGGATATGGTGGTGCTCACCTCTAGTCCCAGAACTCAGAAGGCAATGGCAGCGGATCTGAGTCCACCCACATTTGTATACAGAGACCCTGCTTGAACACGACCACTCTTAAGAGGCTGACTTTGAAGTAATTCTTCAACACACTCAAGTATATAGTCCCTTCTGTCCAAAACTAGTCTTACAGATTATATAGGCTCTCCTGAAGAGCTCCAGGAGGCAGCAGACCCGAGAAGGGAACTGTTTAACAAGTTTTTATTAACAGAGACACACAGGTAGACAGAGAACGCAGCAGAATGTCTGGAAAGTGATAGGGTGCACTCACACTAAAGGCTTCTTTTGGAATGGGGCGGCTCCTTGGACCCAGGTTTACTTCTCCGGACCCTCTCTTTTGGGGCAAGTCCTAGTCTTAAGCCAGCTTTTCTATTATAGCCCAGCAGAGGCTCTGTGATGGAGGCCCTTCCTTCCCGTTAGCGCTCCATACATCCTCGCCTGCTGAGTCGGTTGCTCGGGGAATGGAGGACGAGCCCCAGGGGCACTTGCATAGCGGGGAGTGGAATGGAGATAAGGCATATGGTGAGGAAACGGGAGATGAAGAGGAGGGCATCACAGCTGCAGGTGAAGGGGCGACCCAAGGGCGGCTCCTCTTCTCCTTCACCTGAGAGATTAATGCTGGATTGAGGCATAGAGAGAGGCAGGGTTACATCCTCCCCGGTCCTTAACCTCAGAGCCCTGAATGCCAGCAGGAAGCTCTGGAAAAGCCTGAGTCAGCAGGTCAAACTTGTGTGTTCAAACATGACCGGCCCCCATGGCATATATGTGGGGGACCCTCTCTGGATGGATGAGTGCATGATCTTACAGTCCATAAGAGTCTTAGCATCTCCGGGTGTCCCACTGGCTCCCAAAGAGGTGTGTCTGGATGTGTAAGTATGTATGTCTTCCTCACACAGCAGGGACTTAGTATCTGCATGGGTTATGCTGCTGTCTGAGCACGAGTTCCAGCAAGTAAATGAATGTGATCTTGGCCGCTATTGCCCATCCACAGGTCTTCCTTCAGGCCTGTCTGGTCAGGGGTCTTGGCCGAAGAGGTAGGTGGTGAGCTCAAGCCGGAGGCCGCGGGCATAGGAGCGAAGGGTATAGAAGAGGGTGAGGAAGTCCTGGGTACTGAAGACAGTGTCAGCTAGTGCAAATGCTAGGGTAGATGGAATGACACCTCGGCCATACTCCACCATCCACGTGTTTGGTCCCCATTCCACAGCCGTTGCCTCTCCAGGCCCATGCACAACGGTCTCTCCTGGGGACAGAGAGAAAGTAGCCTCCTGAGATGCCCAGCTCTCCCCTGGCCTTCCACAGCGTATTGCCCTGGCCTGTGTACTGTCTATGTAGAGGTGGGGAATGAAAAGACAGTTTCAAGAAAGAAAAAACCTCTAGCACCCTCCCCCGCAACTGGCCTGCTCTCCCATCAGAGGGGACAGACTGAAGTGCCTACTCCTACATAGTCTATGGCATTACCTGGCCGACGTCCTCCCTTGGGGGAGGCCATGGAAAGCCACCCCCACCCAGCCATAGCCCAGTGCATGGGGGTCACAGGCGCCCACATGCCCAAGCCTCAATAGTACGTAGTGGAAATCTTGCTAACCCTGGGCTAGGCTAATTTGACCCACTAGATTCTCCGAGAAATGTAGCTGTTCAAGCACAAGGCTTGACACTTAGCCTTACACCAGCAAGCCCAAACTTTTTCTTCTTGTAAATGGATCCAGAGGCCCATTAAACAACAACAGGAACTAGCCAGATGGCACCATAGTTAAGAGCACTCTCTGACTGCCTTTGCAGAGGACCCAGGTTCAATTTCCAGCACCCACAGGGAGGTTCAAACTGTGTCACTTCAGTCTCAAGGATCAGTTGCCCTCTTTGAAGGCACTGTAGGCGCATAGACATGTATACATACACGTATATGTAGTCAAAAACACCCATAAAAACAAATAAAAACGGGAAAACAACAATAAAAACACAAAAACCCCATACTGCCTCACTAGTTTAAAAAGGAGTCTGGGAAACAATTGTCTGTCTTAACTTTTGGGTCTGAGTGTCTCCCAAACAATTGCTGGAATAATGGCTAGGTCAAACAGGCTGATAAAAATCTGCCCACTATGACCGGAAACTGCCATGTTTTGTTTCTCAGCTAACCAAAACACCTGTGGCTTACCAGAGAGAGGAGATCACAGGTAGGTCTTCTTAACACGCCATGTCCACGGTTTACGCCCTTCCCTAGCTAGAGGGCGCTCCCTCAGACAGAACTTCCTAACTCACCTGGGTAGAAGACCTCACTTTTCGTAGTGCCCTCTCTCCACTGGTGGAATGTGCCAGAGATGATGGTGTCAGAAATCTCAGCCCAGTATCGCCCTGAGTGACAATAAAATAGACACCGGCCATCAGGGTAACCTTGTCAGCACACGGCCCAGCCAAACCTCAGAATGGAGAGCACCGGTCCTCCAACAGCCCAGCCTCCCAGTCCGGCCCACCGCCAGCACTGACCCGAATGGCCACGGGAGCCCAGGGCGGTGCCGAAGAGCAGCACGTACTCGGACAGCGAGGCGTGCAGAAGACACATGGCGCCCATCCAGCCGCCCGCGTTCACAAACACCCACTGCAGCTCCTCATCCGGCAGCACGTGGCCTGGGTGCAGTCTCCGCAGTTCCACGATCAGCCGAGAGAAGGCCAGTTCATGGTCCAGCCCTGATGCAAAAAGGAGCGGCGTGGATGAGAGCCCGCGGTTGGGGCTTGGCGGGGAAGAGGCCCTCGCACAGCTCCGCTCGGCTCCGGGAGGCCCACCCCGCTCCCCGCCCTCACCCGCTCACCCGCGTACTGTCGAGCAAGCTGCGCTATCTCTTCTCTCTGGAAGACGAAGCTCTGCGTTCCCAGCCACAGCCAGACGGCCTGGGTCAGCACGGCAGCAACAGCCAGAAACAGGGTGGCCCATGCCCACCGGCGGCCCACGGCCCACTGCATCCCAGCGGGCAGCCTGGCACAGACCAGCGCAGGACAGAACCGGGGCCTCCGGCTATGTACTCACAGCCTCGAAAGCCACTGCCCACGGTCGCCCCCGCCACCGTGGTACGGCTCGCTCGGACCAATCGGAATGTCTGGGTCACCTAGCACCGCCCTCTGGATTGAACCATTTTCTAGGGGGCAGAGCATAGGGTTGGGTGGCGCGATCCGTAGGGTTGGTGAGGGGACGGGGCAGCGTCTCCCGGTTGCCACCCAGAAGTGTTCAGTCCTGGTGACCCCTAGCGCCAGGCTCTGTGGGGGTGAACGGCGGGAAAACCTAGAATGACCGCTTGGGCTGCAGAGCCCAGAACTAGAGCTTTCTAGGACTCCTGATTGCTAGGACAGAGTCGAGGAGATAGTGCCACTGTGAACGTTAGGGAAGGCCTTCCGGAAGCGGTGACGTTTGAAGTGTCCGTGAGAGCGATCTTTGCAGCGGATGGGAACCATTCCAAGAGTTAAAGAGCAGAAGGGCAAGACAGCATATGAATATGAGGTGTGTGTGTATAAGACAGGGTCTCACTAATGTAGCCCTACGGATCTGGAACTTGATATTTTAGACTAGGCTGGCCTCGAACTCACTGAGATCCTCCTGCCTCTGTCTTTGTCCCTGCCTCAGTGATGGGATTAAAGGAGCGAACAGCCACGCTTGTTTTGCATGGTGTTTTCTGAGCCTACAGTTCATTCTGATGTTCTGAAGCACAAAAATGTGAAAGGCCCTATAAACCAATAGATTTATCCACTGGGGAGCTATGGATTAGATTTTGCCACAGAATGATTCTGGGCTACATAGAGGAGGGGGCCAGAATTGGACTAAAGTCCAAGGAAGAGAGCCTGTGTGTCTTATTATTTAAGAGTATGTATTGGCAGCTTTATCTATAATGTAGAGTAAATAAAAGTATCTGCGTCATAGCCCATACCTTCACTGTGATTATCATCGAATGAATTAATATTGTAATGTAATTAGAGCCTGGCACATGATTAGGGTTATGTATGTTAGTTACAAAAAGCCAGTGTAAGGCTGACAGTGGTGGCACTCGTAATTCTAGAAGTTGGGAAGGAAAGGCACAGGATCAGTAGTTCAAGGTCATCCCCAGCTTTGGAGTCAACTGAGGTCATAGGAGAACCAACCTTGTAAAGGGGGGAAAAAGCCTTATGCACAGGAGTGATGAAGGGTCTATAGTCAAATGTGACCGAGGGATTGAAGACATGCATGGAGAACCACCATTGGATTTTCAGTAGGAGTACGTGGCAGATAAACTCTCTATTGCTCTTCAGCGACCACAGCACATCCCACAGTGTCCTCTGTAGTCGCACAGGGCCACGTACTACGTAATTTTATTTTGGGTAATGAAATGGAAGCAGAAATGCTGTATGACATTTCCAGGCCTAGCTTCTGAAAATATGTGAAATCTCGGGGCTGGCAAGATGGCCCGGTGGTTAAGAGCACTGGCTGCTCTTCCTGAGGACCTTGGTTGGATTCCTAGCAGGTGCACAGTGGCTCACAACTGCCTGTAACTCCGTTCCAGTGGCTCTGACCCTCTCTGGCTCTGCAGGAACTGCACACACACAGTGCACTGACACACATGCGCCCTGCAGTAACACACCAGCACACGGAAACTTAAAATAAAACTGGGAAATTCTATGCCCTGTGAAAACACCTTTGCCGGTTACAGAAGACCTTTTGTTGTTTGACAAGATGTTTCCTAGGGAGACACAACACCACCAGACAGTGAGCCTAGGGCAGCCCAGATCCAATTTGGTGAACCAATGAGTTTTATTGGGGTTGCGTACAGGAGCAGAAATGACTCAAAGACAGCTGCATCACCAAAACTCACTCCAACATGGTTGACTATTTGCAAAAGCTGGGCACCTGGAAAATATCGCACAGCCTGCAGACAGTTCAACGGTTTCAGGGTGTCCTTTCCAAGCGACTCAGTTGGTCTAAACCTCTTCCAGGCCTCTCCTATGCTCTCATGACTCTTGTTGCAGCTCAGCTTCCCTCTGTCTGAGAAAGTCTCGTGTTTATTGCTTGTTACAGTGGGGGTGGGGAGGAGTGAGGGACTAGTGAATTTGATCAGTTTCAGGAACTTTCTGAAGCGATTTTCAGTTGTTTACCTTCATGCTCAAGGAGCTTAACAGGATGGGATGTTTCCATCCTAGGAGGAAACTTACACAACATCTATTGTGATGGCGAATCTTTTATAAAAATTTATTTATTTATGCATATGAAGGCTCATTTGCATGTGCGCTTGCATGCAGAAGGTGGCATCAGACAGAAGAGGGCATTAGATCCCGTTAGAGATGGTTGTGAGCTTCTATGTAGTTGCTGGGATTTGAACTCTAGAAGAGCAGCCAGTGCTCTTAACCACTAAGCAATCTCTCCAGCCCATGATGGCTATTCTTGGTCATCAATTTGACTACATCTGGAATTAACTAAAATCCAAATAACTGGGCACACCTGTGGGAGATGCTTTTCTTTTTTTGTTTGCTTTTTGTTTTTCAATACAGGGTTTTTCTGTGTAGCCTTGGCTGTCCTGGACTCATTTTGTAGACCAGGTCGGCGTTGAACTCACAGAGATCTGCCTGCCACTGCCTCCCAGAGTTCTTCCATTACAGATGTGAGACCAAGGCCTGCTAAGGAATGCTTTTCTTAATTAAATCATTTGAAGTGGGAGGAGCTAGTTCTAATCCAGAACTTTGAAGTGGGAAGATACATTTATAATCTGACCACACCTTCTGCTGGCAGCCTATGTAAAGGACACGGAAAAAGGAAGTTTCTTCTTGCTCTTGATGGCAAGTCCATTTCTTCACAGCCTATACTAAAGACTAGCTGAGGCATTCAGACTCATTGACTGAGCAGCTACTGGGTTCTTGAACCTTCCACTGGTAGACAGCCATTGTTGGACTAGCAGGACCACAGCTTGTAAACGTTTCTCAATTGCCCTTTAATTTTCCCATGTTGCAGTATATTGTACAGCAAAAAGTAAAGGGTGGGGAGATGGACTATGACATCTTTGTTTTGTTTTGAGAAATCTAGTGGAGAATGAAAGGTTGAGGAAACATGTTTTGAACAGTCTCTGGCATCGTTGTCATTCCTAAATTGACCATTTTCACTGAGTTTCTTTTTTTTAATTATTTATTTATTATGTATACAATGTTTTGCTTGCATATACACCTGCCTGCATGCCAGAAGAGGGTACTAGATCTCATTATAGATGGTTGTGAGCCACCATGTTGTTGCTGGGAATTGAACTCAGGACTTCTGCAGGAGCAGTCACTGCTCCTAACCTCTGAGCCATCTCTCCAGCCCCATTCACTGAGTTTCTTATAAATAAATAAACAAATCCCATTTTCTCAGCCTCAACTACTAGCTGCACTATAGATAGAAACATGTCTCTTGTCTGTATGAGTTAGGGTAAGTAATCTTAGTTGTTATAACAGCCCCAACCTCTGTGCACACAATACCAGAACTCAGAGGGCTTCTGGTAGCAGGCTTCTGCCCCTCATTCCATGTAGAAACATGGAATTTTCTGAGACCATCAGGCCTACAGCTTCCCTCTCTGGTCTTTCAGAAAACTCCTCCAGAATGGTACATTAGAAAAAAAAAAAAAATCCTCCCAGGCATGTTGGCTCAGTCCTTTAATCCCAACACTCAGAAGGCAGAGACAGGTGATCTCTGTGAGTTCAAGGCCGCCTGGTCTACAAAGTGAGTTCCAGGACAGCCAGGGCTGCACAGAGAAACCTCAAAAAAAAAAAAAAAAATCCTATGGCTTTGAGTGACTTCATGAGAAAACTAAGATGGGAATGACAACCATCTTCTCCAAATGTCACAGCAGATATCCTGTATCTGGGATCTAGGTGGGAGAAGACCTACCTAGACCACCCCCTTCCCTCAGAAAAGACACCGAGAAAGAAGTATGACGATGCCCCTGAAGGGTATCAGGAGTCAGTTGGCACGATCTAGGGAGTGACGCTGAAGCATTGGTGCTCCTAAGTAGAAGAAGTGCCACAGTCTAGTCACGGAGAGGCAGCAGAAGGGATAGAGAACATTTCCCCTTTCCTGTCCCTATCCTCTGCTGCACTCTGAGCAGCCACCAGACTGGTAAAACTCACATTTCAGTCCCTGCTCTATGCCCTCAACCCACTGGCCTCTTCAGATTCCAGACTGAAGATTCTAGGGCAGAGATCAATGACCAATGACCCAATTTTTGCAGCTCAGCTGCCAGCATGCCTGCCTCTGCCTAGGCTGCACACCTATCATACAGTGAGGTCGTGATAGCATAGGTGATGCATACCTGTAATACTAGTAGTGGGAGGTGGGAGCAGGGAAGTGAAGGTCCACAATCACGCCTTTTCCTAGAGAGTTCAAGGCCAGTCTGGGAGACATAAGACCCTGTCTCAGAAAGAAAGGAAAACAGCAACAATGCCTAAACAAAAACAAGCTCCCTCTAAACAAAACCAAACTTTCTTAAGAAAATATCTCTGGGGCTGGAGAGATGGCTCAGAGGTTAAGAGCACTGGCTGTTCTTCCAAAGGTCCTGAGTTCAATTCCCAGCAACCGAATGGTGGCTCACAACCATCTATAGTGAGATCTGATGCCCTCTTCTGGAATGCAGGCACATATGCAGGATGAACATTGTATAAATAAATAAATCTTAAAAAAAAGAAAGAAGGAAAGGAAGGAAGGAAAGAAGGAAAGAAAGAAAGAAAAAAGAAAGAAGGAAAATATCTCTGGGGCCCCAGAAGAGACATCTCAGTGGTTAAGAGCATTTGTTGTTTCTGCAGAGGATCTGGGTTCCATTCCCAGAACCCACATGGCGGATCGCAGCGATCCATTACTCCAGTCCTGGATGCACAGACATGAGTGCTAGAAAAACACTAACACACATAACAGAAAAGAAATAAATCATAAGAGAAAACACATAAGATGTTTTCAGACAGAGGCTGAGGTCAGTCTAGAGATCACATTTTTAATATTTATTTATTTCCCCTTTTGTTGGAGACCAGGTCTCTCTTAAGTAGTTTGGGCTGCCTAGAACTCTATATAACAAGGCTACTCACAGAAGTCTGCCGTCTAAACGCTGGTGTGTATCGCCTTCCCCAGCCTTTTGCTTTTGTAGAGACTGTTTTCACTATATTGGCTAGGATGGTCCGGAACAGGTAGGCTCTAATGATCTTCTGTTTTAGCTTCTAGATTAGCGGAGACTACAGGTGAACTCACCACGGTGTCTGGCAGATCCCTCTTCCTCAATCTCTCTCTCTCTTTCACTTTCTCTTTGTTTCCTTTATTATTTATAGATTGGGTCTTGTTCTGTAGACCTGTGCAGGCCGAATTTGATCTTGCAAACTTCCTGTCTGTTTCTAGAGTGCTGGGATTACAGGTGTATGCTACCACAGCCCACATTCCATTATTGAGCTCTTTTTTCCCAAGTCTATTTCTGCTGATGAGGATGGAGGGATAATTACAGCGAGGTACTCACACCTCCAGGCAATACCTGAAGGGCCAGGCTTCAGGCTTCACCTATCAAGGCCCTCATCCCAGCCCCTCTGTTCCCCAACTTGCTTCTTCACCACAGCTGCTCCACAGCTGCTCCAGGACATTATGAGTCCAGATGTTGCTGTTCTTTGCACAGGGGCATTCGTAAGCGCCACACAAAACGTAGGCGTCTGGCACATGGCTACGGATGCTCAGCAAGAACGATGTCTTTGGACACAGGGCCACTACACTCATGAACTCACTGCCCAAAACCTGAGGCTGGGCCCATCAGTATTTTACACTGGATGGGGGAAGGACTCCTGAGGCCCCACCCTGTCCGGAGGGACTACTGGTAGTTAAACGTTGCTGGCGGAAGGAGTCCCCTACGCTCATGCAAGCTGGACATGAAAGTAGGGGCGCTCACTGGGAAGAAAGGTTTCAGCGGGTGAGGATATGGTAACAGAGGAGGGTAACTACGGCCAAAGGCCATTAGGGACGCGTCGGAAAATGTCCCTTCCCCCTAAGTAAATACATGCTGAATTCGTGGTCAGAAGAATGGGTACAGCAACTTGTTTTCACAGACGCTCTCCAGAGAAGTGGTTCCAACCCGGTGTGGAGAGATTCCACCAGGACTACTAAGCGAGGAGTGTGGCGGTCCTGAGCCCCGCCCTCAGAGGCAGGCTGATCCCTGGTCACGTGCTGGCAGGTAGCCAATCATCCAGGGGGGACGGAAAAAAAAAAAAAGAATGGTGAACTTAGGCCCTCGGACGTTCTTCACTGACCGGAGGTCAATTCGGGTGGCCTCATGTCGCACAGCGGAGCTGATCCTGAGCAGAGCCAGAAGGCGTCAGAGGCGGACGCCATGGCAGCGACCTTCCGGGCTAGCGGTAATTGCTGGGCAACCTGGACCAGCTGCGGCGCGGAGCCCACCCTTCCTTTTCCGTAGGGCGTTCTAGTCCCAGCGTCAGGGCCGGCACCCCTGCCCAGGCCGGGGCGGCGGGCCGAGGGAGGGAGGGCTTGCAGGCCCTGTGACACTGCAAGGGTTTAACCCTTTAGCTCCCTTCCGCTAGCATTCAGCTTCTAGAAACTCTGGGCCGACGGAGCGCCCCTGGGCTTGAGCCGGCTGGGGCATTAGAGCCATTCCGGGAAGAGGGAGACAAGGTTCTTTGCTGACTGATCTTGACTGTCCCCAGAACACCAGCATATTCGCTACAACCCGCTCCAGGATGAGTGGGTGTTAGTGTCAGCCCATCGCATGAAGCGGCCCTGGCAAGGACAGATGGAGCCCCAGCTTCTGAAGACAGTGCCTCGCCATGACCCACTCAATCCTCTGTGTCCCGGGGCCACGCGAGCCAATGGGGAGGTAAGCCCGAATACACGGCCACCAAGTGAAATAGATAGAGGAAATCGTTCTTCCTTGTTGCTGCCCTTTGCCCACAAGAGGGGGCAGTGCGCCTGCTCGTGGGTTGGATTCCTAGAGTGGACCTTCCTCGCTTGGCTCCCTTGCAAGCCTGTGTAGCCCCTGAATCCGCCAGGTGGTAGTATTTCTAGCCTATTCTTGTCAGTAGGTGAATCCCCACTATGAAGGCACCTTCCTGTTTGACAATGACTTCCCAGCCCTGCAGCCCGATGCTCCGGATCCAGGTACCTCAATAAACCACTGTTGGGAAGGCCTGGGTGTGCCGGGGGAGCTCGCGCTGCAGAGTAACGCTCCTTTATCCCAGGGCCCAGTGACCACCCTCTCTTCCGAGCGGAGGCCGCCAGAGGAGTTTGGTAACTACGGATTCCCCTCGTACATCCTTCAGCCCAGGGTTGAAGACCAAAGACCTGCCCCTAGCCCCTAATCCCCGTCTCTCTGTCAACCCTTCTTCCCTCACCACCTAGTAAGGTCATGTGCTTTCACCCCTGGTCGGACGTGACGCTGCCACTCATGTCCATTCCTGAGATCCGAGCTGTCATCGATTCATGGGCCTCAGTCACAGAGGAGCTGGGTGTCCAGTACCCTTGGGTGCAGGTCTGTGAGGGGGCGATGGAACTTTGGTTTTGGGGAGTCGCATTACTGCTTCCATAAGGTACTGGCAGAAGGGGGTTGACTTGATGTCTCTGACTACTAAATCTGTCCACTCCTGCCCAATAGATCTTTGAAAACAAAGGAGCTATGATGGGCTGCTCTAACTCCCACCCCCACTGCCAGGTAAGTGTGTCAGGGACTATAATGGCTTTCTTGGCTGAGTCCATGCCTGCATTGTGGGCAGGAGAACTAGATTAAGAAATTCATTGGTAATGGGGAGGCCTAGACATACGGACATGCCTACTCTTCCTTGTTCTTGTCTCTTGACAGGTTTGGGCCAGCAGCTTCCTGCCAGATATTGCCCAGCGTGAAGATCGATCCCAGCAGAGCTACCACAGCCAGCATGGGGAGCCTTTATTATTGGAATATGGCCGCCAAGAGCTCCTTAGGAAGGTGAGAGCGAGGCCTTTTGGGAAGGGATAGGGCATCAGCAGTCATCTAAAGGAAGCTAATGGTAGCTTACACTAGGGTACACCTCATTTCCATTCGGTGTGTCTAGGAACGTCTGGTCCTAACCAGTGAGCACTGGATAGTCCTGGTGCCCTTCTGGGCAGTGTGGCCTTTCCAGACACTACTGTTGCCCCGGCGGCACGTTCGGCGGCTGCCTGAGCTGACCCCTGCCGAGCGTGATGGTGAGTGTCCCAGGTAGGACCCTGGGGCTTGGTAGTGGATGGAATGCCCATGATGGGACAGGATGAAAATCAGACTCTGATTACAGATCTAGCCTCCATCATGAAGAAGCTCTTGAGCAAGTATGACAACCTGTTTGAGACATCCTTTCCCTACTCCATGGGCTGGCATGGTAAGGCTTTTGGGGCTGGAGTAGCCCCAGCACTGTTTCCCGGCCCCTAGTTTCTGGCTCAGAGAACTACAATCCTTACCAAGCCTTAAAACAAGTTACCAAAGCAGGGTTGCTGGGACTGGGGATGGAGCGTCGTGGTGAAACTGTCACTCAGTGCCCCCTGGTGGCCAACACTGGGAGATACGGTATTCAGGCTCCTAGCCTAGTTTAGGGGAGGGGCTAGGCTGAAGCCTTAACCAAGGGCCATCCTGATCATCTCTGCCTTCTTCTGGTCAGGGGCTCCCACAGGATTGAAGACTGACGCCACCTGTTGCCACTGGCAGCTGCACGCTCATTACTACCCTCCACTCCTGCGCTCTGCTACAGTCCGGAAATTCATGGTTGGCTATGAAATGCTTGCTCAGGCTCAGCGGGACCTCACTCCTGAACAGGTCAAGCCTCAGACCTGTTTATATCTCCTCTCCCCTCATTTCCTCAAGTGATCTCAACAGTCATGGCCCTGAGAAGCCTCATAAAAATCTAGGTGTTGGTAGGAACTCAGTTGCTCCCCAGCTCCACTCCCTGGTGATTTTGGCTAGCCTTGTTACCAATCTTCCAATCCTATATGCCCTCCTCAGTATTTCCTGGGCCCCGAACTCCAGACCATTCCAGGTGACCCTTATTCTTCTTGATTGCTCCTTGTCTCCTTCTAGGCTGCAGAAAGACTAAGGGTGCTTCCTGAGGTACATTATAGCCTGGCACAGAAAGACAAGGAAACAGCAGGTGTCGATTGATGGGGATGACATCAGGGCCTTGCCTGACAGAACTGGGGCCTGGAGTTCGGACAGATGTGACATAAATAAAACTGAATCTCAGATTTTAAGCGTGTTTTCTGACCCCGGAGGAGTGCGAGCACTTACATTCTGGAGTTTGGGTAAAGGCTAAGTGTGATTGCAGACACTCTTGCCTACAGATTTTCAACAACTTGATGCAAAATCCCCTCCCAAGCCAGACATGATGGTGCATGCCTGTAGCTCCACACATTGGAAACCTGTGAATTTGAGACTGGTGTGGGTTACCTAGCAAGACCTAATCTCTGAAACCAAAGCAAGCTGGGCCTCCTGGTACAAGTCTGTAATCCTGTCTATCAAGGAGGCTGAGACAGGAGGACTGCAAATTCTGGGTAACTCAGTGCGTCTGTCATGAGATAAAAGGTCCTGAGAAATAGCTCTGTGATAGTGTTTCCCTGACAAGGGTAAGGCCCTGTGTTCAGTCCTAAGTATGGAGGGAAAAAAAAAATTCTACCTCCATTCTCTGAATAGTGTTCAGTATTATATCTGATCTTCTTAACTTGTGACATAAACATCATCTTAGTTTAGGCGGCTATTTAAAATCTTAGCTTGGCAGAGTCTTTGGAAGGCCAGAACCTGTTGTCAGCTCACCAAGCCTGAGCCTCAGTGTGGTGGGGAGAGGGTGAGCAGAATCCTAGTACCAGTGGCCATCCCAGCCTGGGCTGCTCGCCAGAACCCTGGGTTTGTAAGTGGCCACAGCTGGAGTCTGCTCCAGACCACAGGGGCTAAAGGGGGCGGGTTGGGAGTATACATGTGGCTTTGTATTTTTGGCTTCCTCGGTTTCTATGTGTAGTGTATGTAGCTTCGGTACCAACCTACTCTGCACAGGGTGGAAACGGGTGCTGAGCCAGAGGTAGATCTAGGGCCTAGAATGACCTTGGATCTGTTTTCCCTGTGATAGTGGAGGAACAACAGGCCATTTGATTTATGAGACCGGTTGTCACATGGGTTCTCCAGATTCTAAAGCAAAGGTGAGAGCTGTGCTGTGAGCGACACAGGGAGGGCTAGAAGGCTCTTGTCCATTCTTTTCCAAGGGAGCTGAGTCTTACGGTTGAGAAGTCAAGTAACTGGGCCTGACCTCTAAGTACCCTGGCTTTTTATTCCTGCCATCCTGAAGGACCTTGGGCCATTCTGAGACCTTGGAGGTGTTGGGGGTGCCTGGGATTGCAGTGTTGCCTGGGTCTGGAAATCAGGGAGCGTAGGCGCCTGTCACTTGGCTAGTGGCTGGTTTCTTACAGCACACATAGACACCGCCCCCTAACCTTGCCTAATGTTTGGGACCGCCTGGGGAGTTTTCTAGTACTGGAGTCCACATGGAACGGGCAGAGATTCTGATTTAACTGGCATGGGCCTGACTGTTCTAAAAGTATAGTACTCGACTAAGTTTGAGAACTAGAACAACCCTCTGTCTCCCTGTTTTATCTGGAGTCTGGGGCACCTTCATTGAATGCAGTCAGCTGCGCAGTAGTTCAGTATGGAACGCCAGGCTGGGACGGCAGGGCACTTTCAGGCCTGCTGTCCCTGGGAGGACAGGTCTTCAGGAGACGCCTGAGGAATACAGTTCCAGGTTTTGTCCTCGGAACCCTACTCCAGCACCCTCCTCTAAGTTCCAGACGGGACAGGAAGTGTCCAGAGGAGGTGGAAGTGATTGGCAGTTGGAGGCTCCAATGGGCGGAGAGCCCCCCCTGTTTCACCTCTTTCCTTCTATTGGCGCCTGGAGGAGCCGCCCCGACTGCAGGAGCCCAGCACTGCAGGGAGGAGAGGCTGGGGCAGAGGGTGAGGGCGGAGGGCGCTGGCGGCGAAAGCCGCGGAAGGTGAGGCCTGCTGGGACCTGGGTGTTGACTCCTAAGTCCTGCCAAGAGGGGCGGGGCAGGGTGCTGTGTGATCTGAAAGGCAGTTTGAATGTGTTTGTGAGTCCGTGTGTGAGACTCTGACACGGTGTCATCTGGTGTATTGACAGCTGACGTGACTGCGTTTGAGAGTGTGATTCCACCTGGGGCTGTTTGGCACAGCGGCTGTTTTGGAATGCGTCTGTCGGCGTGCACTTTTTGTTTGTGAGAGGGGCTGTGTACACACCAAAAAATGTGTTGTGGGAAGCTCTGTGGGATTTGAGAGAGCGCGTGGCTGGGTTTTTGTGTGCTAATGTGTGACACACACATTGAAGAGCAAGAGTGAGGCTTGTGACTGTGGATGGAGTGAAGCTGCGTTCTTATATTCGGGAACTACTTCAGTTGTCGAGGGAGACTGACTTTTCTACGGAGCCTGAGGCATAGACAGATCCCCCACCCCACCCCACCCCAAGGCACATGGCTTTCCTTCTTCCTCTTCTCCAGACCTGATGGGGGCTGGGAATGCAGTTCAGTGATAGACTGCTTGTCTAGAGCCAGGGCCCGGGTTCCTCCAAGGCGGAGAAAGTAAGGCCCATCACACCATCACTGGTCCACGGCTCTTAATTAAGACAAGGCCACATGCATCCTAAGCCTCTGGATTGCCGTGATTACAGATGTGTTTTTATGGTGCTGGGCATCAAACCTAGGGTCTGTGCATGTTAGGCAGCTGAGCTATATCCTAGGCCCTTAAACTACTGATGTTTCTGTTTTCACCCCTGACTCGTTTCTTTACATTTCTTTCTCCATCCCCATGACTGTCTTCCTGGAGAGATTTTCATGTTTTCTCACAGCTTTTCTCCCAGGTGTGTCTGTGTTTCTGCTTTACTGGTTCTGTCGCCAAGCTGTCTGTACCTCAGTGTTCCTCTGCCTGAATCCCCTGCTTCGTCTTGTCTCTGGCCACACAAGGACTTGTAACCCTGCTATGATGCTCATCTGTCATTGCCAAGAGCTCCTATGCACTCCCCATGGTAAGGAGTTGCTTTTAGGGAGTTCTGGGACACCCCCCCCCCAAAGTATGTGTCTCCATGAGGTGTGTAAATGTGTCTGAGTGTGTGTGTCTGTATCTGACTATATCTGAGAACATGAGTCTAAGGGTAAACCTGAGTCTTGTATATCTGGCACCAAGGGATCAAAGGCATTTCCTGGTGCTGAGGCCCAGCTGGTGGAGGGGGAAAATGGATGGCTGGAACTTCCAGGGAAGTGGGGAACTGGACTCTAGCCTTTCCTTATATTCTCCAGTGTGAGCCCTGTTTCCCCCTGGAAACACAGCCAGCTGTGCCCCAAAGAAACATTTATTAGACAGTGGGAAGAATAGGAATGAGTATGTGTGTGCATTAATTTTTTTCATTGTGTCCACATGTGTTCAAGTGAATGTCTTTGAGCTAGTTAAATGTGTTTAGTGAGTCTCTGAGTAAATGAGGCTTTGAAGGCTCTGTGAGAACACAGGAAATCTAGCGGCAGGGACACAAGCAGAAGCAACCCTCCTCTCCCTCTTGCTGGTCCTGGCTGTGTCTCTGGCTTCCTTTCCAGCTTGCGGGGGGGGGGGG
Organism: Psammomys obesus; assembly: GCF_907164565.1. Classification (NCBI taxonomy): domain Eukaryota; kingdom Metazoa; phylum Chordata; class Mammalia; order Rodentia; family Muridae; genus Psammomys; species Psammomys obesus. The sequence continues at coordinate 57,748 of NW_026594322.1, read as the reverse complement.
GGGGGCCTTTCCTTCCCAGACCCTGGGGGGGGAGGGAATGAGAGAGGAGGGATGAAGAAGGGGTGGGAGGAGGGGGCTTGCTAAGCTCTAAGGCCCAGAGGGGGCGGGGCAGGGCATGGGAAGGAGGAGATGGTTCTGGGGTCCCAGGACTCAGCAGAGCAGGAGACAGTGCTGTAGCCTGTAGGAGGAAGTCTGGGAGGCCATGGACACTCAGCCACTGTGATTACCGAGGTAGGGTGGGGCAAAATGGGACTGGGGACCCGGGTCAGGGTGACGCAGATATATGAAGGCCTACTGCTCTACTCTGGCAGGGTCTCCTGGCACTTTGGCTGAGGGCTTGCCATCTGCCTCTTCCATACTGCTGCCAAGCTGCTGTTCTTCTCCCAGCACCCCACTCCTTCCCTGTCTGCACATTTCTCAGACTTTGCGTCCTGCCGCCCCAACCCAGACGTTTTCCGTATTGTCCCACAACCCCATTGCCTTTGGTCCTGAATGCCCCCCCCACAACTTGGTGTTGTGGCCCTCACACCAGACCCCAGTTCCTTCAGGCTCCCAGTTCCTTCCCTTCTCAGCCACCCCGTCTCCATCTCCATCTGCTGGCTCGTCTCCCACTCCTAGCCTCTGGCAGCCAGGGCATCTGGATCCGCTTAATTCTGCAGCTCCAGCCTGCACCCTAGCTCCATCCAGCCTCAGAGGCTTGAGACCAACAAGAATTTAAACCAGGCTCATTTGAGTGGCCCAAGTAATGGAGCAAGAAGCCAAGCTGAGGCCAGAGGCTTGGCTGCCAGAGCAGGGGCAGGTCTCATGTTGGGATTATGGGGTACATTTGGGCCCATCAAGCCAGATCCCTATCTTAGGGTGATGAGGCTTGCTGAATGTTGGCCAGAGGCAATAATTAGCCTTGGTCAGGTTGGGGTTGAATGGTCAGAATTCTCAGCAGCTGGATTGTATGGGTTAATGTGAGTGGATGAGCCAGTGCCAGTCCTTGGTGCCAGGGGTGGGTGGCAAGGATGGTGTGTGTGTGTGTGTGTGTGTGTGTGTGTGTGTGTGTGTGTGTATGCTGGCATGGCCTGTTGCCTCTGGCTTTTGTTCTGGGCCTTACGCCCAGGACTGGGATGAACGCGTATGTGTGTGTGTGTGTGTGTGTGTGTGTGTGTGTGTATGTGTTTGTGAATGTGCATACAAAAATATATATACACACACAAGGACAAATAAAAAACAACACTGGGTGTATGGTGGGAAAGGGGACTTCAGGTTAGATTTCTTAGTCACTTCCAATGGCTTCATTTCTCTTGATGCCTCAGTTTTTGTTAAGGAAGCCCCAGCTTTGGAGGGGATAAGCCAGGCTTTAGCTCAAGGATGGGCAACTCCTAAGCCCCCTTTTTCCCCACAGATGAGCAGCAGCTGTTTAGGGCTGAGCAGGGTCCTGGTGGTTGTGGCTACAGCCCTGGTGTCTTCCTCCTCCTCCTGCCTCCAAGCTTGGGGTCCTCCAGGTAAGAAAATGTTTCTCTGCTCCCAAGTCTAACTTCATGCTTTGACACAGCGGCCCCACCCAGGGCGTAGCAGCCTGCTTCTCACTCTGCTGCTCTTGTAAGTGGAAAGGAGGTGTAAAAGAAGGGCCTCACCTCAGAAATACCCTTCACAGGGGTCCAGTATGGGCAGCCTGGCAGGCCGGCGATGCTGTGCTGCCCTGGAGTGAATGCTGGGTAAGTGTTCACCGACCCGACTGACCGTCAGTCTCACTCTTTCTTGACCCTGCCCAGGCCTTCTGTTCCCTCCTACCCTTGCTCCTTCCAGCTGTATTCCTTTCCTGTCTGTCCTAACCCTCCAGCTGTACCTATTCAGTAGAAAATATAGCCAGTTAGGGATGTAGCTTGGTGCCAGAGTGCTTGTCTGGTATGTACAAGGCCTTGGGTTTGATACCTACTACCAAAATCATCAACCCGTCAGCCAGCCAGCATGTTTGAGTGCCTGCTGTGTGCCTGGCCTAGTGTGTGAGATACAGCAAGACATGTGACTTCAAGAGCTCTCTCACCTTGGTAGGGAAGACAGACAGTAAGCACACAAGAATCTGGCCAGGTGGAAAGGAGCAGCCATGCACAGGCCAGACACACTCCCGGCAGAGGCATCAGCTTTTGCAAATGCCCTGAGGTGGGAATGAGCTCTGTGCTGAGAACAGAAAGGCGAATGTGGCCTGTGGGAATGGAAGGCTGGCATGATAAAGGAAGGCAGAAGTAGACTGCAAGGGACTTTATAAAATGAAGGGAATTTGGGCTTGGGTCAGTCTCTGCTCTTTCTTGTTTTTATTTTATTACTTTGTTTATTTTGGTATCTGGGAATGGCCTGCAACTTGCTATGTAGCTCAGACTGGCCTCAAATTTACGAACCTCGTGCTTCAGCCTCCTGAGGTGACTGGCATGGTATAAAATGTGGTTTTATTCCAAGCGTGCTTGGAAGCTCTTAGAAAACAGCTGCATGGCCTGACTTGGTTTCCTTCTGTTTCATCACCTCATCTCATCCAGGACACCAGTGTCCTGGTTTCGGGATGGGGAGTCAAGGCTGCTCCAAGGACCTGATTCTGGACTAGGACACAGACTGGTCTTGGCCCAGGTGGACAGCACCAGTGAGGGCACTTACATCTGCCAGACCTTGGATGGTGAATCTGGGGGCATGGTGACCCTGAAGCTGGGATGTGAGTTAGGGAAGGTGGCAGTGAGGGGCCATGGGATTCCCAAGGACCTGGGACCTGAGCAAGCCCTTTGGGATAGGGAGGAGCTAAGGATGTCTCAGTCTCCAGCTGTGCCCTCTGTCTCCAGTTCCCCCAGCTCGTCCCAAAGTCTCCTGCCAAGCAGTAGACTACGAAAACTTCTCTTGTACTTGGAGTCCGGGCCAGGTCAGCGGTTTGCCCACCCGCTACCTTACTTCCTACAGGTATGCGAGGGTGTGTCTGGTATGTGTGCCTATGCAGTTGGGGGTGCTGGTATGATATTGGTATGGGAGGCAGGGAGGGAGATTCTAACAAATCCTTAGAGAAGGTAGGGGCCCCTCTTTTCCTCCTGACCTCAGATGGCACCCTTTCTACCAGGAAGAAGACCCTGCCAGGAGCTGAGAGTCAGAGGTAGGACATGAGAGAGACTGGGGAATCTAACTCATTTCCTATTTTCTTTTTTTTTTAATTTTAATTTTAATTTTTTTTAATTTTATTTTTCTCATTAGTTACATTTTGTTAATTCTGTATCCCTCATTCCCTCCCCAGTCCCACCCTCCCTATCATGTCCTATTTTCAAAATCCAAGACTATTCCTTTCTTTTAGGGAAAGCCCATCCACAGGGCCTTGGCCATGCCCTCAGGACTCTCTAGAGGCTTCCCGATGTGTAGTTTATGGGGCAGAGTTCTGGAGCGAGTACAGGATCAATGTGACTGAGGTGAACCCACTGGGTGCCAGCACATGCCTACTGGATGTGAGATTACAGAGCATCTGTGAGTACCCTGACCCCAAGGCCTCCTTCCAGATCCACATCACAGGGACTCCAAACAGACTCACATCCCCTTTGCCCTAACTTCCAACTGGTCTTCTCCTTTTCATACAGAAAGGCAAAGTAGTCACAGGGATGGGATCTGTACACACTCTACAGGCTCCTGCTGCTACCTACGTCCTCGCTGACTCCTGCTTCTAGGCCCTATGCTGGAGGCAGTCCAAGCTCATGCTTTCCCTGTGCAGGGGAAAGGCTTGCTGCTCCCTTTTTCTTCTTGATCTCAGTGTGGGAGGGGAGAAGGCAATAACCTTATGGTGGAATTTGCGCCAATGAATCTTCCATGGACGGCAGAAAGAATACCTTCATCATTCAGATAATCAAATTGTGCTCTCGGATTGCTGCTTATTTTATAATAAGGATGACAGACAGGTCCTGAGGCTAAATGAGTGATCAAATTTGACATTTCCCCTCCTTCCTGGGAGGTATCTGACTAAAGCACCTTTACACACACATCGTGGGAAGGGACTGTCACTTCCTGAACTTTTGTGTCTGGCCACCCTTAGTACGTCCTGATCCACCCCAAGGCCTACGGGTGGAATCAGTACCTGGTTACCCACGACGCCTACACGCCAGCTGGACGTACCCTGCCTCCTGGCGTCGCCAGCCCCACTTCCTGCTCAAGTTCCGGCTGCAGTACCGCCCAGCGCAGCATCCAGCATGGTCCACGGTGAGGGCTGCAGTGTGTCTCAGTCTTGACCTGTGGGTTCTGTCTCTGGCTTTGGGAGCTTTTAAAAAAAATATTTTATTTATTTATTTTAGGTATATGAGTGCTCTGACTGAATGTATACCTGCATGTCAGCAGAGGGCTTCAGACCCCAGTATAGATGGTTGTGAGCCACCATGTAGTTGCTGTGAATTGAATTCAAGACCTCTGGAAGAGCAGGAAGTGCTCTTAACCACTGAGCCGTCTCTCCAGACCCTGATTTTGGGATTTTAACTATTCTGCATAGCTTTGAGGCATTGGCAGGTCTAAAAAGACCCAAATTTGCCCTCCTATATTGTTCCCAGGTGTTGGGCTGGTTACTGGAGTTGCAGCTGGTAGGACTTCTGTCCTGGGTAGCTGTAGTGCAAGCCTGTCTGTGAAAGATAGAAATGGCTTTAAAAAATCACTTCTAGGGACTGGGAAAATGGCTCAATGTGTAAAGAAATTGCTGTGTAAACTTGAGGACCTGAGTTTGAATCCTCAGAACCCACATAAAATCAGGTGGAGGAGTGTAGCTTGTAACCCAAGAGCTCCAATAGCAACAGGGGAGGAGGCAGAGACAGGAGAATCCCTCGAAGTTCATGGGCCAGCTAGCCTTGCTATGCAGCTGAGGGCAACAAAGAGCCTTTTTCAAACAATGTAGCAGGCAGAAGGACTTACTCCTGAGTTTGTCCTCTGACTGCCATACCCACTCACACACGCACAGATAATAATAACTTCTAGGAAAGGGGTTACCTTTTACCCAGAGAACCCTCCTCATATACACACTTGTATATCTAGCTGAAAACAGTGAATCTCTACTTCCTCAAATGTCAAAGGTTGGTTGGCATCTGTTCTGGGAAACAGCCTCTTTACTTCTTAATTTGCATTCAGAGCTGTCTGTCTGCAGGGTGCCTCGCCACACATTTGACATACGTTATCTCTGTTAGGTACAGTCACCCCTGTTTTACAATTGAGGAAGCTGAGACAGAGAGGTCCACAGTCCACTCAACAAGTAGCTTAGCAAAGTTTTGAAGACACACAGACTAACACTATAGACCCTCTAAATTACTGCATGCTTTCATATTCTCCAAACCCTGGACATAGATTCTGTCCCATCAGCATGGGACCTAGACCGTCTCTACCAGGTTGACAGAGATGGCAGTGTGAGAAGGGGGTACTCTCTGCTGGGTTGGCCTGGGTAGGCTCTCTGCTTAGAAGCTTGGATCATGCCCTGATGAACATCTTTCTCTCTAGGTTGAGCCCATTGGCTTGGAAGAGGTAATAACGGATGCTGTGGCTGGACTGCCCCATGCAGTACGAGTCAGTGCCAGGGACTTCCTGGATGCTGGCACCTGGAGTGCCTGGAGCCCAGAGGCCTGGGGTACTCCCAGCACTGGTGAGAGACAGAGACAAAGACAAAAATGGGCAGAGTCCTCGCCCTAAAGCAACTACCCCATAGACAGTTTTATACATCCCCTTGAGTACCCTTCAGCAGTGCTGTTGCTGTCCTACACTATAGCCTTGGTGGCCTGAGGCCCTACCCTAACTTCAGCCCTGAGTCGGCGCCTCTGCACGTATAGACCAGATATCTGCAAGTCTACAAGCCAGCTCCCCAGAAGCTGGCCACGCCCTTTGAAACTGCCTCTTAGGCCCTCACCTTAAACTAGGTTTTAGTCCTGCCCCTGCCTTAGAAAAGTAGAAGCCTCTACATACACCTCTCAGGCTTCATATTCCTTCAGGTCCCCTGCAGGATGAGGTACCTAATGGGAGACAGGCACACAAACAGCAGCAAGAGACGGTAGCTCAGGACAGTCTCACTTCTCCAAGGCCTTCCTCGCAGCCAGGCTTGAGGCCACTTGGTAAGTTTGCTGGATTGACAAAGGTGTATGGATGATGGGAGTCCCAGATAGAAGGTGGCACCAAGAATGGCTAACTAACATTGCCTTCCCAGTTATGTGTGGCCTTCTCAGATCACAGGGACCCATTGGAGCAAGTGGCTGTGTTGGCATCTTTGGGAATCTTCTCTTTCCTTGGCCTGGCTGTTGGAGCCCTGGCACTAGGGCTCTGGTAAGTGTCACTTGTTCCTTAGCTGTAACCCCCAACAGCTGCCTTGATGCCCGGAGACAACATCTATTCCCAGACCCTACCGATTGCTCAATGAACCACTTCTCCCCACCTGACTGTCCTCTCCATCATGATTTTCACTAATTCTTCACCCTTTGCTAATAAGTCCTCTTGGAGACTAGGGAGACAGCTGCCCTTTTATGCTTCAGGCTGAGACGGGGTGGGAAGGATGGTCCTCAGAAACCTGCATTCTTGGCGCCAATGATTCCAGTGGACAAGCTTCCAGGTGAGTAGCGCTGAGTAATCTGGGCCCTGACTTGAATATCTGACTTAAGAATCTGATGTCCTATTAATTTTATGGGTCCTAGGAATCACTGGAGTTGGGGCTTCTCATTTTTCTATATAGGCAAGGAGGTAGACCTTTTTGTTCTTGAATGCCTGGTCTCAGAAATGGGTTTCTTTCATCTTAAGAGCATTAGGAATTCCAGGCAGTGCCCTTCATTTTCAAGGTGTCAGAACTGGACATCGACCCTTCCCCCTTAAATATCTTGGATCAATGCTCGCTCCTCTCCCCGATTTGAAAATTATTGTGTAATGTGAATGTATGCAGGCACACATGTGCTATGGCATGCATTTGGAGGTCAGAGGGCAACTTTGTGGAGTTCTCTTTTTTTAAGTTTTACCATTTTTTTAAATTTATTACAATTTATTCACATTGTATCCCAGCTGTAGCTCCTCCCAGTCCCACCCTCCCTCCCTCTTTTCCTCCCATGCCCTCCGCAACTCCACTGACAGGGAAGGTGCTCCTCTTCTTCCATCTGACCCTAGCTTATCAGGTCTCATCAGGACTGGCTGCACTGTCTTCTTCTGTGGCCTGGTAAGGCTGCTCCCCACTGAGTTCATGTTAGAGACAGTCCCTGTTCCCCTTACTAGGAACCCACTTGGATGCTGAGCTGCCATGTGCTATATCTGAGCAGGGGTTCTAGGTTATCTCCATGCGTGGTCCTTGGTTGGGGTATCAGTCTCAGAAGAGACCCTTGGGCCCAGCTTTCTTGGTTCTGTTGCTAGTTCTCTATCTTTACCTGGGTTCTGGGGACTGAATTCAGGTCATCAGGATTCCTTGATTAGCATGTTTTACCCCTGAGCATCCTGCCAGCCCAACCCTAGGCACGGGAGCTGTGCCACCTCATCTCTAGGGTGTTAGCACTCTCTCAAGGGTAGGCTCTTCTGTTCCACCTCAGGGTATTTGGCTGGGAAGTCTGAACCTAGTCCTGCTATCTCTTGATTTGCTCCCTGTTCTTCTAGGCATTCCAGACCTGCAGAGGAGCCAGGAGAACTTCAGCTGATTTCTCCTGTAACCCTGTCAGACTGGGGGAGTTAAATGGACAGGCAGAGAGAGGCAGAGCACTGGAAACCTAAGGGGGGTCTCAGCGGGAAGCCTGGAAGCCCTTCTCTTTGAGACACTATACTCCAACCTTGCTGTCAGCTGCTCATGCTCTGGATCTCTGACGTCATCCTTGAGGTGGCAGTCTACCCAAGGAATGTGTATAGATGTGCATGTATAGATGTGCATGTGTGATTGGGTGTATGTATGTATATAGATGGAGAGTGTGTGTGGTCTTGGCCCTGGCCCTTATGGGGACTGTGAAGAGCTGAAACAAAGAGACGGAAGAAGTTTTTGGATATTACTGTCTAATGTTGTTTTATTAGTTTTGCTGTTGGGGGCTTGAGTACATTTTCTTTTGTAGCACCAGATTTAAGTTGGGTATAATCCCCTGGAGCCTTTTCCCATGGCGCTCAAACCACCGGGCCAGGCTGCGGTTCTGGGGATGAACACAAACACTGCGCCGAGCCAGGTGAAGCCTGGGAAGGGAAAAGTCCAAAGCTATGCCCACATTTAGGGGGTGAGCTTAGGTATAGGGTTCAGGGTTCAGAGGTTAGGGACAAGAGCCAGATGAAAACTTGAAAGGTGTTAGAAATTAGTCTCAGGGCTAGAATTGCCAGGGGCTCTGACTGAGGGCAAAGTTAGAAGTATGAAGGTTGAAGGCAGAGCTCACACAACAGCCTTCAGGTGACAGTCTCCATCGGCCTCCTGCAGTTCCACTTGGACGATCCTCCTCAGTAGCCTGCTTGGGAGTGGTTGTCTATAGAGCTGAGTACAGCAGGTAGTGCTGGAGGGCAGTGGCAAGGCTGGAGAACAGTAAGGCCAGCTCTTCAGAAAGGTCTGGACCCACAGCTGCTCCACTAGATAGCTAGAGGGTGAGCTTTCTGGCCCTAGTCTATCCACTCAGCATTCTATACCCTCCGAGAACTTACCTGCTCCAGGGGTCAGGCTCAGGAGCAACAGCAGCAGGAGGCTGCCGGTGGGAGACAGTCCCTCCATGCTGCTCAGCCTAGCTACGTCTTTCTCCTCCGCTCCCCCACCTTTTATCTAGTTGTGTTTTGCCTTGGGCACTAAGTGAGTCAGAGACAGGTGGCAATGCCTTGCTTATCTTGTGATACTGAGCTCTAACTCTTGGCTTGCTGTCATTGACCCATCCCCTTCTAGGACTGCCATTCCCCATGGGTTTATAAGCCCTGAACAGAGAAGATGGGAGAGATGTAGGGAATGATGTAGGGGCTGATGTTATAGGCACTTAGGACCGCCATGATCCACTCTGCATCCACTAATAGACATTCATACCCACAGCCACACATTCACAGTCACACGTTGGTCATGTAACCTCATAAAGTCACACCCATGAATGTGTATAATCATGGACAAAAATCACACAGAGCCAGTTATACCTCAAAGCCCCCTGCAACACACCTGTGTCTCTACAGTCACCCCTTTGTTCTGTAGTAGTACATGCATATTCTGATGGAAGAGTTTGTGAGTGGGTAGGAACCTGCCTTCATCTTCTCCTCCCTACTCCCTGCCCTGGCCTGCATTTTTATCAGGAGAAATTGATGGGACTGGGCCCGTGATAGACTCTTCTTGGCTAACAGGGAGACTTGCACCATGAGGATGAGGAGGGAGACTGAGGTGGATAAGGAGGAAAAATAAGAGCCCTTTGATGCCGGATTGCTGGTGTTAAAACAGGCGGAAAGGGGTGAGATATGGTGGCACATGTCTTTATATCCAGTGCTTGGGAGGCAGAGTCAGGTCAATCTCTGTGAGTTTGAGACTAGCCTGGTCTGCACAGTGAGTTCCAGGCCAGCCTGGGCTACATAGTGAGGCAAATCACTATGTAACAACAAGCAAATCAACCAAACTCCCAGAAGACAAAAGCCCCTCTCCCAAATCTCACCTTCTTGCTTCTGCTTTCCCTGGTTCCATGGATGCCAGCTTGTCAGTGGGAGCCTGGGGGGTTCCAGACTTAGTCTCTGGCTTGTTGGAGACATCAGACTCAAGAGCAAAGTTAGGTCTCTCTTTTGATTCAAATTCTATTCTTTCCACTCTGGGTTTTAAGGAACATACCCCTCCCAACCCAGGTTCAGAAATACCCATTTCCCCAAACTCCAAGCACCCCATCCTATTTTTTCTGTCATTCTCTTCCATGCAAAATTCCTACTCATCTTGAGTCAGTTCCTTCTGGAAAGCTGTAAACTGCCTAAGGTGGGGCATGCTTGTTGGGTTAATGGCCCAGACTCCTAATCTGCAGATTTCAATGCTTAAATTCTGCTTTGGACTTGAAATATAAACTGAGTCATAACTCTAAAAATCCATTCCTAATCTAGAAGTTGCATTTTCTGCTCCAAGGCCAGTCATCCCCTTGGGACAGGACTCCCACTGCCCCTGAGCAGCTTGTTTTGCTATAGCTAGGCTGAAAACCCAAGTCTTGCTTCTGTCCAAGGTGAGACCCCAAAACCCCATAAAGCCCCACAGGACATTGTCTCAGGGGTCTCATAACAGTTGGGGAAGTATGGGCCCAGGGCTGCACAAAGCCTCTGAAGGGGTCTTTGATGTATACATTGTGAGGAAATGGCTAGAAGTTTGCACACTTGAAGGTAACCACAACCTCCATTTTCAGTAGTAGAGGCTTCAGAACATCTCTTACTCCCCCGTCCTAGACCTTTGTCCCAGGGCTTGGGTGTAGAACCAAAGAAATACCAAGGAAATGCCTCCGTTCTATCATCTTGTCTTCTATGTTCTCTGTTAACTGGTTGCCTGCCATTTGTGAGCTCTCTTGGACTTGTCAATTCGGAAAATCTTTGGAAGGCAGAAACATTTTCCTGGCTGTGTACCCATCTCTCCTTTTTGGCTTCTCCAAAGATACAGAGGCCAAGTCTTTCCCAGCACAATCTGCTATGGCAGAGGCAGCGCCAAGCTACAAGTCAGCTTTGGACTCCACCAGAATCCAGGCTGTTCCCACACGGTATTCCTCAGGTGCCCTTCCTGGTGCTGGAGTTAGTGTCTATGTGGAGGGCCAGTCTGACTCTGGCCACTCTAAGGGTTAATTGGCTCCAGAGCGATTTGGGTTAGGAGTGGCAGGAGTCTTCTAAGAAAGTAGCAAGAACTGCTAGTTCTTGCTGATGCCAACTATTTTGAAAACTGTGATCAAGGGCTGGCAAGTTGGCTGTGGTGCCAAGCCTGCAGACCTGACTTCCATCCCTGAGCCATCCATATGGTAGAGAGAACTGACTCTTACAAGCTGTCCTTTTACCTCTGCATGCACATGCACTGTGATGGGCATACACACACATGCAAGCACACACACACAGGTAATAAAAATAAAATTAAAAAACAAAAAGACCTGTGATCAGACTGGGGGAGCCAGCTTGAGATTTTCACTATAGGAAAGGCGAGACCCTCAACCCTTGTCGCTCTCCTGAGGTAGACTGCTAGAGACAGCTTCTAGGAACTCATCCTTCCTCTCACTTAGAGCTGACTCTGTAACTTTGGCTAAAATATTTCAGATCCACTCCCAGGAAAACAAGTTTTTTCAGACATTTGGTAAAGTTCGGGCTAGCGGAAGGCGGTAGGTGCTGGAAGTTGTAGGAACATTGAAAAGAGGGTAAGAATGTGGTCTACTCTCAGTGGGTGCTTTTGGAGAGGATGTGGCAGGGAGCCACGCCCTATGGCTCTGACTCTGGCGAGGGGCCTTTGGGAGGCCTTGACAAGCAGGCGCATCCTACCAGGGAGGGACGCCCTGAGGGTAAGACGTGGGATTCCCAGCACCAGCGACGGCTGCGGCGGTAAATTCAGGAAGGCAGTGGGCTTGACTTTAAATCTTTAATGCACCGGCTGTCTGTGCAGCGGTGGTAGGGGTGCGACAGAGGAGACCACGACCTGAGCGCTGGGGAGCAGGCCTCAGGCCGCTCGACAAACAGCTCATTAGGCCCCGCAGAGGCTCCAGCTTCTGCTCCCGGGGGTGCGCCGAGCTGTAGGGCGACCCGACAATGACATGAGGCGGAGCAGGGGCGCCTGGACTCGCCCCCACATCCGTCCTCCGACACTGAACCTCGTTCACGCCCCCCGCAAGATCGCAGGCCCCTCACCTCCGCTCCCTGCGCCACATTCGCAGCCAAGGAAAAAAGTAGAAGCAGCCCCAGTAGATCCTGCGAAGAGAGGCAGAGCCGCGCCGGGAGGGGCGGGGCTGACCCACAGACCCCACCCCTGGAACCCAGCCCGCAGAAGGGCCCGCCCCCAGGGGCTGGACAGCAGCAGCCCACGCCCCTCGAGGGCCGCTCCTCCCGCCCCAGGATTCGAACCTTCCCCCACCCCCGGCCGCACATCCCTCCTCCGCACCTCCCGCCTCCACTCACTCCTCCTCCGCTTCCAGCGCCACCTCGTATCTTCTCAGTCGCGACATGTCCCGGTCTCCGAACGGTTCCTGGGGAGCAGCATGATAGGAACACTTGTTCTCAGCCGCACGCCCCCTCCTTCTCCATCATTCCCGTGACGAGTCTGAACAGCCCCCAGGTACCCTGAGGCAGGTGCCCCCGCCCCCCGGAAGCCCGTCGCCCCGTCGGGACGCGGTGGGACTGAGGCTATGGAAGTCACTGGGCGTTCAGGCGTGAGGAGGACGGCTATCTAGGGGCCGGGACGCGGAGTCGTCAAGGAGAGAGGTCTGGCGGCAATGGGGCTGGGACATTTAGGGCCCTAGGTGCGGATTTCCAGGGGCTGGAGTCACCTGAAGGGGGGCTCAGGGGTCGGCACAGCCTAAACTCCCCGCCCTCCCTGGCTCCGCCCCGGAAACGGACCGTTAACAATTACATCACAGGAGTACCTTCGCACTCTGGGGGTGGGGCTTGCGTGTTAGCCGGAAGGGGCGGGGTCAGTGCTTGGGCGGAGGAAGTGTGCCGTGTTCTGTTTTTGTGTGTCTGTGGCGTGACGTTGGTGTTTATTAAGATGCCTGACACGCAGGACCCTCTTTTCTGGGATTCAGTTAGAGTTACGAACGTTGGTAGGCTGTGACCTTGCTTGGAGGCAGCAATAAAAAGTGCTTTGGGACGTGCCTCCTCTTCCTAACGCCTTACCTTGTTATTTTTTTCTTGCTAGTCCTTGAATGACCATAGGCCAGAGGGAATAGGCTCCCTAAAGCAGGTTAGGGTATGGAAATACTTCTTAGCTCAGTGGCCTGGGCCAAACCATCTAACGGATATTATTTTTTCACAGTTAGTTAATCAAATAGTATTGAATGTCTAGGAAATGCTGTGCCAATTTTGTTTGTATCAGATTTTTAAAAAGCCTTATTTATGTATATGAGCACTATTTGCATATATGCCTGCATGACAGAAATGACCATCAGCCACAAGAGGGCATCAAATGCCATAATAGATGGTTGTGAGCCACTGTGGTTGCTGGGAATTGAATTTAAGGACCTCCAGAAACAGCCGCTGCAAACACTGCTCTTAACCACTGAGCCATCTCCAGCACCTTTATATCAGAGGTTTAACTCCTTGATCAATGTCTTGGGAACCCTTCATTAACGGGCTGGTGTCTGAGGCTGACTTTGAGGTGCTACTGTGGAACTGAATGCTGTAAGAGCTGGTAACAGAATACTCTTGTGGATTCCCCACTGGAGGAGGTTGGGGAAGTCGCTTTTAAACTACTTAGTAGCTGCATTAGTTTCTTACTCTTTGGTTTCTGTTCTGACAGTCAGGAATTTGGATAAGAGGTAAGGAAGATGGCTTAGCATCTTGCAGAGGGCAGGAGTTTAATTCCAAGCACACACCCTGGGCGCCTCACAACCACCTGTAACTACAGCTCCAGGAGGAGCTGATGCCTCTGGCCTCCAAGGGCACCAGCTTTCATGTGCACATCCCCCCTCATAATTAAAAATAAAATCTTTAAAAAATACATATAAAGTGTGTGTGTGTGTGTGTGAGAGAGAGAGAGAGAGAGAGACATTCTTATCCTTAGGAAAAATTTGCAATCTTGATTTCATGAGGTATTTGAGCTGCTGTTCTCGAGAGCTGCTGTTCTCTGGGTGGGAGCCGGTGAAGAGAGCTCCTGCTGCCTTCACTTTCCTGCCACGACTGGGCAGACTAATGGAATCTCTTCTTCCCTTAAGTTGCCTTTGTATTTTATGACAACAGAAGAGAAAGGAAGACCCCACCTCTTGCCTATAGTTCTGAGATGGGGGTGGGGGTGGGTTGGAGGAGTAGGGAGGATGAGACAGTCTGTCCGTTCTGGGAGCACAGTCATGGTCACAGAAAGTAACTTCTCAGACATCACAAGTTTCTCCCAGAGGCACTGAAGTGCTTGCATAGCCATCATCTGAGCTCTACTCCCGTGGATGAGCAAAGCAAAAAGAAAAGTTCTTGCAAATCAATCCAGTCCCTAAGTCTTGCATTTCTGGTTGCTAAGATTTCACCCTCCTGGTCTGGCCATCCCTTCCCATCTCCTCTATTTTATTATGTTCCATAGCTTCCAGGAACATCAAGAGATGAAGATAGTTCCAAACACCCCTTGCTACCATGTCCTCATTATCATGTAGATTAAAGGATGTTTTTTAACTGAAATTGTATTTTTTTAAATTTTATTTCAGTTTATTTACTTTACATCCCAAGGGTGCCCTCTCTCCTCTCTTCCCAGTCCCCTCTCTGTTGCCTTCTTTCCCCTTCCACTATCCCCTCCCCTTTACTAACTCTCCCCAGCAAATCAAGTCACATCAGGACTGAGCCTCACCCCCTGAGGCCAGGCAAGGAAGCCCTGTCAGCCCTGCCAGGGGGAAGTGATTAAACTCAGGACCTTTGGATGAACAGCCAGTGCTCTTAATCTCTCCAGCCCCCTTTCACCTTTTTAAATATCTTCATCTCTATCTGTATTTTAATCATTACTTATCAATATATCCGTTGATCAGTTATGACATTAATATTTGTTGATCCTTAAATGCCAGGTGCCCTGCTAAATGCTTTATCTCATGACGGCTCTATGAAGTAGATCACTTGAGGGCTGTTTCTGTTCATGCAGACCACTTTTATTTATCTTTTCATTATTATTATTATTATTATTATTTTATTATTATTATTATTTGAGATGGGGACTGACTACATAGTCCTGGATGTCCTGGAACTCCCTACGTAGACCAGGCTGACTTTGACCTCACAGAGATCCTACTGCCTCTGCCTCCCCAGTGCTAGGATTAAAGAGCTGTGCCACTATGCCTGGTACTGATGTACTAGTTTTGAGACAAGGTTTTGCTATGTATTTCAGGCTGACTTTGAACTTATGGCAATCTTTATGTTTCAGTCTCTCCAGTGCTAGCTTTATAGGAGTTTACATATAAAGTTTACATACTTTATATGTAGTAGTGATGAGGCTATCAACTACAGTGTCATGATCCCAGGATGCCAATCCTTGAACACTGTGATAGATTAAAAGCCTGAGCATTAAATACAAATACAATGAGCCAGAGCTTTTCGTTAGATTTGACATTTGGATGCTGGAGGACCAATGTTTTAGGTTGGTTGCTATGAAAATTTAGAGCAACAAAGCACTAGAAGACTGTCCAGACAAAGCACAAAGAGTGTCCAGATCCAAACGGGACATGTGTGTCAACCCTTTCCTCCCCAGCTATGGCTCAGGAACATAGTAGAAGAGGAGTGGAAAGAATGTAGGAAGCAGAGGATGGGGAGGCATGTTGTGAAATGCAGTTTTCTGACCATGAAAGACATGGCTAACCCACTCATGAATGTGCGGAAGCTGTGGTTACCTGCATAGGATCCAAGTTTGGATCCCAGCACCCATGTCTGATGGGCTCACAACTGCTTGCAGCTCCAGCTCCAAGGCATCTATCACCTTGGAGGCATCAGAACACATGTGTCCATAACCTCTGTACACACAATTAGAAAATAATAAAAGAACATCTGAAATGGCACCAGACCAACCCCCAACAAGACCCCAAACACAGAAAAAATTAACAGGAATGGAGGTAAGAACACTTGAATCCCTGAATTACTGAGTTCAGGGTCTGGACTGGGTTTTTCCAGGTTCTTGGCTTCTTATCCAAGGAATTGAAAATAGCTCATCCAGATTTGTACAAGTAGCAAGGAAACTATCCACATCAAAGCAGAAGAAAAGATCCTAATTCATTGTAAAAGGTCAGCCAGCCACATGAGTACCACAAGGACCCCATTTTTAAAATCCTTCTCTAGGGCTGGAGAGACTGCTCAGTGATTAAGAGCACTGTCTGCTCTTCCCAGAGGTCCTAGGTTCAATTCCCAGCAACCACATGGTAGCTCACAACCATCTATACTGGGATCTGATGCCCTCTTCTGGCATGCAGGTGTACATGCAGAAAGAGCACTCTTTCAGTAAAATAAGTAAATATATCTTTAAAAAAGTAAAATCCATCTTTCATATATTATATCCCAAACACAGCTTCCTCTCTCTAGATTCACACCACACTACATCTCCCCTGAGAAAAGGGCAGGCCTCCCAGGGACATCCACCAAACATGGCATAAGAAGCTACAATAAGACCAGGTAGAAATCATCACATCAAGGCTGGACCAGACAACCCTATAGGCAGAAAAGGGCTCCACAAGTAGGCAGAAGTGTCAGGACAGCTCCAGTTTCCGCTGTTAGGCTGTTAGGACTGAGCAGCTTGGTTCTCTTGAAGGGCTCCAGTTCTTATTTGTGGGCTCTTGAGGCTAAAGGAGAGGAGTTTGGTCACAAGGGGTACAGTGAGGGTGGTTTTCTGTTGGTACTGATAGATTAGGGTATATGATCATTTTCCTTTTACACATGATCCTTTGCATAATGCCCTGACTTTAATCATATGCACATCCAATTGCACACAGGAGGAACATGATAAGCAGGGCATTATTCTCGCTCAGAGTTTACATGAAGACAAAGTTTTGACTTCTTCACATATTCCCCAAACTACTTCAGACTGGATCAGCCTTTCTCTTTTCAAACTGGACACACTGGGGATACAGCTGAATGAATAGGAACCATCTGAGTTTGATTGTTATCAGGAGCTGAGACATCTACTCTGTTGTTCAGAGAGGGAGGTGTGCAAGGGAGCTCTGAAGGTGTTCTGAAGATGCTAAGTGTGCTGTTTGGAGAGGTGTGTGTGTGTGTACAGGACATGCAGGTAAGGAGTTAAGCTGCCACATGCATTGTTACAATTGGGAGAGGGTGCAGCATAACCCCAATCAAGTCCAAGCTTGCTAAATTACTTCCTATGCTTGCCTGGATCACCTTGATTCAATCAAGGGTAAAGGCTATCTTTTTCCTCCCTAAGACTTATTTTATTTTATTTTTTAAAGTGTGTGTGTGTGTGTGTGTGTGTGTTTAACCCAAAGAGCATATCAGATCCCCTGTACAGGAGGTTGTGAGTCACCTGTACTGGATGCTGAAACTGAACTCAGATCCTCTACAAGAGCAGTCGGTGCTCTTAACCACAGAGCCATCTCTCCAGCTCTGAAGACAGTCTTTTAATCCTCCTATCTCTGCTTCCTGAGGGCTTGGAACTGTACATCATTATGCCCTTGATTCAAGTTTGTCATTTTTAACTCTTACTACTCCAGTGTTTGCCTAGCATGCATGAAGCTGGTTTTGACACCTACCACCGCATAAACCAGGCTTGGTAGCTTGTAGCCCCAGTACTTGGGAGGTGGAGAAGCAGGAAGATCAGGAGTTCAAGTTCATCCTCAACTACAACTTGAATTCCAGGTCAGACTGGGTTATGTGAGACCTGTCTCAAAAAACCAATCAAACAATGAAGACAAATGACAACAATAAGCAGAAAAAAACAATTATTTTTTTTTAAGAAAGGATTTGTTTTTATTGTGTGTGTGTGCGTGTTTTGCTTCATGTATACATGTGTACCGCATGTATTCAGTGCCCATGGAGGCCAGCAAAAGGACTTTAGAACCCTAGAACTGGAGTTACAGATGGTTATGAGCCACCATGCAGATGCTGGGCACAAGCCAGGGCCCTCTGCAAGAGGAATAAGTGCCTTTAACCTCTGAGCCATCTATTTCAATTCTTATCTGCACTGTTCCAAATCTAAACCAAGCTAGTACTGACTAAAACAAATATTCCTCATAGGAAAAGAGAATTGTCCTTGTGTGATTGTGTGTGCATTATGTAATGTCTTGTAATGTGACCATGCATATATTTTCTTGGTATTCCTTGATGTGAATATACATATATGTACATATGTATACACACGTGCATATATATGCATTTATATTCACATCATGGATGTGTACATATATATGTGTATGGAGCATATGTGGGTCGCAGGTGTCAACACTTGTATACTTATGTGGGACTTTGTTTTCTGGTTGTTTTCTCCTTCCCACCACTTGTTTTTATGTCTCTCTCCCCTTCTCGCCCTGCTCAGGGTTTTGCTAACTTGGAACTCTTATGCCGTCCTGCGTAGTTTCCAGTCCTTCTAGCTCTGTGAAGGGAGCTTCCTGCATTGTTCTCCTGAGGATGGAGATCACAGGTTTGCGCTGCCTCGCTGGCCTCTTCTTTTCTGTTTTTAATTTACTACAACTCAAATTAATGTGATAGAGTTCACTGTAATTAATTTTTCATACATGTGTATGCTGAGCACTGATCATGTCCGTCCCTTCTCTGTGAGGTTATCTTCGGTTCTCTGCTCTCTTCTAGCCCCCTTCCAAGTCCCTAAACAACCTTGTCAATTTCTCCCTATTCTCCTTTCCCATCCCTAGTGTCCACCATTGTAAGATTTTTTTTTTTTCTTTTTGTTTTTTAGATAATGTCTCACTTTGTAGCCCAGGGTAGCCTCAAAGTTAGAATTCTCCTGCCTCCGTTTCTGAGCACTGTTATATGTGTACCACATATATGCCCATCCTACAAGACTGACCTACAGTTCTTATGCCTGAGTGAGATCAAGCAGTCTTTGTTTTTCCAGGCATGGCTTTTCTGTCTTGACATGAGATTCTGAGCATGCTTTTTCGATTCACTCTTTTGTGGGGTTCAGCTTCACAGGACCTGCAGGGGATGTTCTATGCCTAGGAAAAGGAGGACTTGGGGCTTGCTTGAGATCTCAACTTTGAGGTACAGAGGATCTAGCGAATAGGCTTAAAAGAGGGGTGAGGCTCCTGGCATGTGGAACTGGGGCTCTGGCTGAAAATGAGGATGTAATATTCCAGAAAGGACTGAAAATGAGCAGGAAACCAAATGACTCAGCTTCTGAAAGTCCCTGACCCTGGGGAGGGGTCCATTTCATTTCCCATGCTTCTCCAACTCTGATCATGTCCAGAGGGTCTTGGATCAGACCCAGGGGCAGAGCTTGGCTCTACAGGCCCTGAGTGGGTGGAACATCGCTGGAGTTCCAGGAGTGCTGGGACTCCAGGGCAGAAGTCTTGAGCAACAGCACAGCCCCCTTCCCCGTCTCAACACTCTGGAACTTGAAAGTAGTGTCACGGCCACAGTTTTTTTCTTAATACCTCTCTCCTTCAGCGCTTGCTATCTAAGCTACTTGGAGCCCCCAGATGCTTGGGCTTGGACCAAACTTGCTTGGGAGGAATTCAGGAAGCTGGGGACCCTGGAAGCAAAGCGGAAGTGGCCCTTGGAGCTAGCGAGGTGGAGTTCTGGAGGACTGGGGAGGTGCGTGGTGGAGGGAGCTTGGAGAATGAGTGGGGCACTGGGAAGGCGGTCTAGAGAGACTCAGAGACAAAGGGATTGAGGTTACCCCAATGTAGGTAAGTGGTGGGAGGGCCCCTGGGGAGAGAGGCTGCAGGAGGTGGGGGCTGAAGGAGCTTTTTCTGGTCAGATTTCCGAGGGTGGAGCCAGGGATGGCTAACCCAGCCCCAGTGAACAGTCCTGGGTGCTCTGCTGGAAAGCAAGGGCCTCGACTATCGACTATCGACTATCGGGCTCTTAAGTGAGAAGTGGGTTCAGGGCTGCAACTGCCCTGGAAGTGGGGGCGGGGGAGCTGGAGGCCAGGATGGGCTTAGAACAGGGGCCTGAAGACGCTGCCGAGACTCCTGAGGCAAGTTAAGAATAAGAAACCCATGATTCCAGCCAACTGCAGAGGGAGAAACAGATGGGCGAACCTGGGAAATAGAGATCTACGTCTGGCTTCCAGGTTGTGGAGCCAACTGCCTATTTGGGCTTTCTTCTTGGCATTCTGACAGATGCCTAATTCCAAAACCAGCTCTTGGATTCTCAACACTTCCCTCCCAGCCTGTCTCCTCCCCCAGCACTGAGAATGTTGCCACTGTCCTGCCTGGCCTGAAGCCTGCTCTCATCATGGGTTTTCCCTTTCCTTTATGCTTCGCCAATAAAACCTCTCTGCTCAGTCCTACTCTTTTCCACCTGCTTTCTCCAACGTAAGGCCAGTGTCGACTCCTTCCAGGCTGTGACTCTGATTTCTTCACTTGTTTCTATGTTATCCGTTCTCCAGGCCACCAAGATGTTTTTTAAAACTTTAAGCGTGGTCATGTTAGTCCTTGGCTGAAATCTTTCACACTACTTAAAATCAGATCCTTATTCCTTCCTGTAGCCTGAAAAGCCAAGTATCATGTGACTCTGGCCTCCTAGTCCCACCTCATTATGTACCCTCCCCTCCTAGTCTCCTGGACCCTAGCTACTCCAGTTACTTCTCTTTCACGACTGGTATTTCCTTTAGGCATTCACTTAAAAAAAAGGAGGCTGGAGAGATGGCTCAGAGGTCAAGAGCACTGGCTATTCTTCCAGACCCGGGTTCAGTTCCCAGCACCCACATGGCAGCTCACAACTGTAGCTCCAGTTCCAGGACATCTGACACCCTCACACAGATATACAGGCAGGCAGAATACTAATGTGGATAAACTTTAAAACTAAATGAATAGATCATTATTTTAACGTGTGTGTGTGTGCGCGCGCGCGCGCGCGCGCGTGTCCACTACCCCTTTAATCCAGCTCCCAGAGGCAGGCAGATCTCTGTGAGTTCAAGGACAGCCTGGTCTACAGAGTTCCAAAACAGTCAAGGCTACAAAGAGAAACCCTGTGTCAAAAAAAATAAAACAAACAAACAAACAAACAAACAACCCTTCTCAAAGAGGTACCCTCCAGGAATTTATTTTCAGAGCTCATGCGCGTATAGAAAGCTTTTCTTTTCTGCACTATGTAGTTCTGGTTGACTTGGAACCTACTATGTAGATCAGTCTGTCCTTGAATTCTCAGATATCTGTCTGCCTCTTCCTCCTGAGTGCTGGGATTAAAGGTGTGTGCCACCTGGTCCCCCCTGACTGTAGCTTTTTTATTGAGCCTTCCCCTCTCTTTGTGCTTGCTTGACTTCCCTTTTCTTTCACCCGCCTTTGTTCCATTCTTGGATGTAGCTTATTATGCCACTACTCCCACCAAGATTCTGATTTCATTCTTTTGAAGTTGTTCTCTTGAAGTGAAGCATGGTCATGTGACCCACTTCTGCTAAAACAAAAAATGTGAGCAGAAGTGGCATGTGTCACTTGTGATAAAAACATTTAAGAAAGTGTTCTCCCTTGCTGTCTTTCTCAACTGGTATGGCAGCTTGTGTTGAGAGGAAGGGGGTGGGCCGAAAGATCAAAGCAGCTTGGAATGTTGTGCTGCCGCCTGGAACACAGCTGTGCTAAGTGCTGGGCTGGACCCAGAGTGGCTCAGTGTCTGTGTGGGAAAGAATTTTGTTGTGTTAAAGTGCTCAGATCTGGGTGTCATTTGTTAACACAGCATAACGTAATCTAGCCTGCCAGTTAGGTGTAGGTTGGTGATTACAGACTACAGAGACAAGACAAGATGGCAAGAGGAGGAATGAGTGTCACCCAGAGATCTTTGAGTCGGATATTGTAGACTGAATCATGCCCACCTGGATTCATATGATGGACTCTTTTTTTCGGTTCAACCATATCTAAAGACAGGATTTTAAGCACTTCCATTTAAGAGATGGAGACAGGAAGATCAGGAGTTCAAGACCATCCTCCATTATATATAAGTTTGTGGTGAGCCTGGGCAAATGAGACTCTCTGTCTCAAAAAAAAAAAAAAAAAAAGAAATCATAAAAATGGAAGTTCTAATAAAATGGGAATGTGGTCCTATAATACTCTCTCTCTCTCTCTCTCTCTCTCTCTCTCTCACACGGATAATAAGGTGCCAAGGTGGTTAGGAAAAGAGCCCTCACCAGAAACTGATCATATTAGTATTATGATATTGGATTTTCTTCCAGTCTCTAGCATTGCAAGAAAATTAATTTCTATTGTTTAAGCTGTTGTGTATGTGTGTTTTATTGATAACCTGAGCTTACCAGGACAGATGTGCTAGTTGCTAAGGTTCTGAGTTGTCTGTCCCTGGGAAGGCAGTTTTTGGCTGTGCAAGCAAAGGTAATACTATGTTAAGTTTTTAAGTGTAGGGAAGGGAAGATGGACATGCTTAGCTATGGTTGGGCAGCCTCAGGAAGACTGCTGAGACAGTTCCCTGTTTCACTGCCCACATACTTCACCCTTTAGACGTTTGAGGATTTGCCTGCTCTGTCAGCCTTGGTTACTGTTACAACTTGCTTTGTACCATAGAACCCAAAGTCATGCACTCATTTCTCCAGCTTCTTCTGCAGCTGAGACACAGTCCATAGCATAGGCTTTGCTAATCAGAAATACTGTTCAAGGGCTGTGAATAGGAAGCTAGGCCCAGTGAAAAGGAGCAGGATTATCAGAGAATCCATTTTGGAGGTGTAGAAGTGGTAACAGAAATAATGTCCATCTGACAGAGCAATTGAAGCTATTATTACAACGGTGACAGATGGTAGGCTGACTATCTGTACAAGTGGAGAATCTGTCTGTCTGTCTGTCTGTCTGTCATCTACCTAGTCTGTCATCCATCTGTCTCTGGGGGTAAGTTAAGTACACGTATTACCACTGAGCTATTTCCCTGGTCTGTTTATTTAAAAATAACGCAACTGAACAACATAGAGTGACCTCCTATCTTGAAAACAATATGCTTTCAGAACTACTTGAAGGCCAAATTTGAGTTTGGAATCCCTGAACCATGGAGGTTCCATGAGGAAGTAAGTTTCAGGTCACTTTCTGTTGCTAATAACACACTACCACACACTGGTTAAGTGATGAAGAAAGGAGGTCTGTTTGGTTTATAGTTCTAGTCCAAGGTCAAAGGTCCACCTCTAGTGATGGATTTCTTACTGCAAAAGTCTTGTGGGAGCACCAAGGCATTGCATAATTCCAGACACAGATCTCTCTGCTTCTACAATGCCATTAGCATTGTCATGGGACTTAACCTTGATGACTTTATCCAACGCAAATCACTTCACGAGGACCTCACCTCTTTCTTCTTTACTGTTTAATTTATTTTGTGTATATGAATGTTTTTTTTTTTTTTTTTTTTTTGCATGTACATTTGCTCATCATGTGCATCTTGGAACTGGCATTGTAGACATCTGTGAACCGCCTTGTAGGTTCTGGGAATTGAACCCCTATTCTCTGCAAGAAAGGCCTCACCTCTTAACATTGTAGCTTGATTGTTTCTGCCTTCTCATCTGTCAAGGAGGATTCAATTTCTACATGAGTTTCATAGGGAGTCATACTCAAGCTGTTGAGAGTGATAAAGGGAAGTTTCCACAGGTCCCACAGGAGATTTGTTTCTTTTCTCTTCCTACTTGAATTCCTATCTTAATCTGTTTAAAGGTCTCATAATCCTGAGGGCAAACATTCCAGCCCTGTACTTAAGTACAAGCTCCATATTCCTTATGTATCACTAGGTCTTGGCCACCCTCTGGACTTAGTGTTGCACCATCAGTGGATAGTTCATGCTAGGAAGAACTAAAGA
The DNA here is from genome assembly GCF_907164565.1 of Psammomys obesus. NCBI lineage: Eukaryota > Metazoa > Chordata > Mammalia > Rodentia > Muridae > Psammomys > Psammomys obesus. The sequence continues at coordinate 34,258 of NW_026594322.1, read as the reverse complement.
GGCCCACGATGATACTGGAATCTACTTCCACAAGGCAGAGAACTCCCTGGATTTTAGTTCTTTGAATGTTGATCAAGAAAGAGAAACATGGGATCTGTTACCTCTGGGGACTCTTTGTCTTGTGTTTAGAAATATGGCTGAAGGACGGTCGAGGCACCATGCCGACCTAGAGAGCTGTCTGGATTTGGCCTAGCTATGTCCATTTGTGTGACTGGAAAATGCTCTTCCTGGGATCCCTCATTTTGCCATCTTCTGCATCTTCCCAGGGCCCTACCACCCTCACTTCTGTTTAAATCCATCACTGAGCATCCATGGCTTGCAGGTAGGAATCCTGATGATACATTTATTTGCCTTCTAAAAGCAGGAGGCACTCCATGAAGACCATATTCATTTAGTGTGTTGTTGGGTTGTCAGTAATCAGAACAGAGCTAGACCTGAGGAAATATTCTGGGTTGCAGCCAGTGGCAAAGCACTACTTTAATGACAAGAGGTTTGGTAGGCCCCTGTATGATGACAGCTTCCATCCAGACTGCTGGAGACTCTATTTAACATGGTCCACACTGCCACACTGGGAGGTGTCTTGTATATGGGCTGTAGAGAAAGTGGTGGTCCTGGAACTGGACTGAGTTTCTGTCCTTCCTTGTCAGGCATGTGTTTCAGATGGGAGCAGGATTTAGGATTTCTGAGAGATGTGGTGGCCTGGTGATAATGGGAGAACTTGACATTAACTGTCATTGATGAAGATATAATAGGCACTAGGACTTCTTGTCAAGGGTGAGTGTTCTTAAATTGCTGAGATCTTTACAGCGTTGGGATCCTGACAAGAAAGACTGACTTTCTTTTGGGAAGGATCCTTGAAATGATTGTCTGATGGGCATGAGATTGTGGTGACTGGGGTATTGATGGAAATAAGCTCAGACTTGCAGGTATGGGGAGTCTGAGATCCAAAGTCCTAGGGGATCCAGATGACCTAGAACCTGGTATTAAAGGTTTTCCACTTCTACCAAGTTGGAGCACAGGATGGCTCCTGTTTTCTTCTCACTGGAGCCAAAGGAAAGAGCCCAAGGCCCTAGGCACAGAAACAGGCTAAGTTTTCCCTGGTCCTCAGAGGCTCCTCCTGCATCATGTGTTTTGCCTGCCTGCTTGAAGCCCTTCAGGAAAGAGAAGTGGTCTTTGCAAATGTGTCATTCAGGAGACTTACCACTCCACTGCCATTGCCAGATATTTATTCCTTCAGACTGGGTTCTGGCAGGGTAGTAGAGAGGCCCTCAGTCCTCTGCCCTATCAGAGGGCTGGCCCTGCCCCTTTCCAAAAACACACACAGAACCTCTGGTTCTCTGGATCCCCAGTCCTGCCTTTCCATTTCTCCTTCCTTTTAGTATCACCAGGTCCTGACCTTGGGAATAAGGACAAGGTGCGAATTGCAGCTTAGTCCCACAGCACATTGTTAGGACAGCAGATGCCTGAGCAGATAGATCTCTTTCTGAAGCTTGGAAGAAGCTCACTGTTCTGTAGCTGGAGAGTGTCAAGAGGCTTGATGCTCTCCAGGGGCCACTTCTACTTCTGAGTTTAAGCACTGCCTGGGTCTTCTGGCTTCACTTCTGTTGTTTTCCTCACTTCAGCTCTCCCTAGCAAGCCAAGCCTTTCTACCCTAACTAGACATCACAGTCCTCTGGCCCTTAGTTCAAGTACTACCAATCAGGCCGATTTGGGCTTTGGTCTCAGCTTGCTACTTATTGGTTTTGTGAATTTGAGAGGTCACACTACTTCTCTGTTCTGCAATTTCTTTATATATAAAATGGCAGTAAGGATACCTACCTCATAGGTTATTTGAGATGCAATGGTATAATGCATATGAAGGCCTGGGCTTGGAGACTGGCACATAATCACCATGTGAAGGTGTACTGTTCTCCATTTTTGTCTAGGGAGTGGGCTAATTCAGGAAGGTGGTTTATGTAGCAGCATTCTGGAACCAAACTGCCCTGCTGGAACCCCTGCTCTGCCATTTTTTTTAGCTGTCTAGCTTGCACAAGTTTCCTCCCTTCTGTGCCTCATTTTTCTCACCCATAGCATGAAATTGGTCATAGTCTCTACAGCAGCGCTCAACACCTAGAATGCTCCTGTGATGAATTAGCTATTACTACAGAATCATGCTCATCATGTAGACAATGTCTGGAGGAGAGGGCATCGAGGAAGTTTGGAGGAAACTCCCCGGTTGGAAATCTTGCTCCTTTGTGAGACAATTTCCAAGTCTTTCTGCTGATTCTAAATTTCCCGGAGGGTAGAAGGGGGTGGTATGGGGTTGGAGTTTGCCAAGAAGTTGAACATGAGATTATCAAAACCTCATGGAGTTGACTCTAGCCAAACATTCAATCCCACAACAAGGCAGCGTCTACTGCCTTGAGAATTGTGTGTGTGTGTGTGTGTGTGTGTGTGTGTGTGTGTGTGTTAGGAAAGGACTATGCTTGATTTATTTACTGTTTTTGGGGTTTTTTTTTGTTAATCAAATGAGTGTTGGGGCTTTTTCTGTACTAGCCATGCAAGACAGTGTTGGCAGTGAAGATGGATAAGGCTGAATCTCTTCCTTTGGGAATGTTCAGCAGACATTAATGGCAGGAAAAGTAATCTGAAAAGGCTGGGAGTTCCCTGAGCAAGGATGTTGGTACTTTGGGAGATATTAGGTGTGAGGACCCTGGTCCTGCAGGGACCGTGCGTCTTTAGGGTGGTAGATGTCAGCCCGTGTCGGGCCCTGAGCCTGTAGGAGGTGCCGTGTGAAGTGTCTTTGTAGAGGTGTGCAACAAGCCTCTGTATCCTGTTGGGGGAACTAGGAGTCCATGTTACCTGTCAGAGAACTAGCATCTTCAACATTGTCAGAGATAGGTAAACAGAGCTGGGGATTGTTAGTATTTAGACAGACTGCTTCTGGGTTGCCTCGCAACCTATGATATCATCATGTGTCACCGGCCAGCTGGCCACACCTGGAAGGTGTGGTTACCTTGTTCCTTAAAAGGGAACAATTTGCCCCGTGGTCCCTCTCTTTCTTGCCCTCTTGCCTTCTGGCTCTCTCCCCTTTCTCTGTCGGGGTGCCCCTTCTTTCCCCCAACATGTCCTGCTCTCCCTTCCCTCTCTCTCTTCATCTCTATCTAATAAACCTCTTTCATATAAAGTCTGTTGTACACCTAATCGTCATTATTTAATTGTCCCCAACAGGGATAAATGAAGATGTAATTCTTGTGCATGAATTCTCAAGAAGCTGGAGGCAGATGGAATCACTGTTCTGAGAGTGTTTGAGCAGGAGGAGGCAAGCCCCTGGCTGCTAGCGAGATGAGCGATGAGACCCAGTGCTAAAGCTTGGGCGTGGGAAACAGAAGAAGCAAAGGCAGTGGGCGGCAGAAGGGGGACAGTCGTATACCTGTTTCTAACGGGATATTAACTCCCTAAATTCTTAATTTCCCAGGCTTCCCTAGTCAAGCAGGGGACTGCATGCTATAAGGCATGCCTCCTCGATTTATAAGGCATGGCTCCTCAATTTTCTTTCTTCCTTAGTATCAGCCTCCCCTTTGTTTTCAGAGGACAGCTCTTGGGGGCCTAAGAAGTTGGAGCATTTCCGGATATGTTGGCCTGTACCCAGCTTAGTATGAGAATCCAAGAATCAAGGACTCCAAAGTCAGGTCCTCTGTACCATCAGACACACAGCACTGAAGCCCTGGGCTGGAGAAGGTTGAAGGCGCTTGTCCAGAGTCCCTCAGTGATGGGGGAAGGGGAAGACCAGCTTATAAGACAGGTCCAGACATTATGATCAGTGATCTTGAACTTCCCACTGCCAGTGCCATGGAGATAATGTCTAAGGGCCCTTGTCCTGGTAACATCTTGGGCAGAGCTCTCATGCCTGCCTCTTCTTTATATTTCTCCAAGGCCTGGGGCACCAGCGGGAGGCTTTATGTCTGCTTTGAAAGCAAGGTGACTTGTTGGTTCCCCTGAGACCTGAGCAGGATCTGAGGCACCACCTCCCGCTCATATGTGTTTGTTGTCTAGTGGGAGTCAGAGTACTACATGGCTGAGTGACCTCAAAGACAGATTAATGGGTTGGTACGTGGGGAGCGGGTATGGGGGTGGTGGGTGGATGAAGGTCAGGTGGGTAAGTGCATGCATGAATGCATGAATGGGTGGCTAATCACCCTAGACAGTAGAAACAAATGTCTAGCCATAGCAACTGTTCTGAAAACCATCTCCACCCTTTGTGACTCTGAGATACTTGAGGTTTTGAACACCTGTCTGCAGAAGAAGAAGAGGCTGCCACACTTACAGTATCCCTAGGCTCTCTGCCCCTCCTCTTTGCCCCATCATAACTCCCTCCTGCCACCCCTCCCACTGACACCGAATATCTCAGACACCTGGATGCTTGGACTTGTCTGGACAGCAAAGACAGGGAGGCCTGAGAGCTGGTGAGGGATACAACTTTCCTTTAAAGGCGTGCCCAGCCAGGCCTGACTTGGTTACTGGCTAATGTATGTATATCTGATATGATGGTTTCTCTTCCCAGACAAAGAAAAGAGAATCTGACCTTCTAGTTGCTATCTGGCCCTAGCAGACCTGTCATTTCCTTCTGACAGGCCGTAGAGGTCACACCCAGGATGAGTCCCAGGCACAAAGCATTGCTGTGGGCTGTTCTAAGAGCCACAGGGCTTTCAGGGCTTTCGTGATGCCACCAGAGACTCTTTCCCTAAGATTCAGTGTTCAGTACTCCTGGAGCCTGTGTGCAGTAAGGAGATGTCCACAGGACTTTTCCTTGCAGAATCTTGCAAGCATCCCTGGCTGTTCTTTCTTTTTCCCTGTGGGCCGTCTTCCTTCCCTGACCCCTGGCACCCAGCCAGTGTCTTTGAGAGGTCTGGCTCTAGGATTGCTCTGATGCAGCTGGACCCTGCTCAGACTGTCTGAGATGGGAGAGCTGGTCTGGAGGTCAGATAGAGAAAGGATGGGTGGAAGGTAGGGCTATCCTCCACAGTTACTGATCCCTTTCTCATGTATTTGTTCATTCTCTGAGCAAATATTTATTGACTCCCTATCTTCTGTCATGTGATCTGTTGGAAACCATGTGACCCTTATGCAGGGAGATGGGCAAACTAGCAAAAACAGGTTACTGTAATGAGTGCTCTGTGTGTGTAAGGTGCAGAGCCACGGGAATTTGGGAGGGAGCAAAGCTACCTAACCCAGTCGAGTCAGAGATGATTTCCTGGAGGAGGAAATATCCAGACCCCAAAGGGAAGCCAGTAGGGCAGAAGAGGGAGAAGAGTGAGCAGCATGGGGGTGGGGTGAAGGCTGAGAACTTCCCGGATAGTGGAGTGGAGCCTTCTTTCCTCCCTTCTCCTCACTGAAGCTCTCCTCCCCCTCCCCCCAGACACCCAGATGCTTAACTGCCTTGCTGGATGGCAAAGACGGAAAGTTCTGAGGCTTCTTGGGAACTTTGCAAACTGATGCAAGTTTTGTGTGGCTGAATGCAGAGTGTGATGGGCTAGGCCCTTACTTGTGGGGCTGGTTCTGGGAGCATCGGAGTGTTAGGTGGAGGCTGGTCTACAGATTGCTTAGAACTCAGGGTGGAAATACAACCTGCCATTCTACCTCTCTTCCTATTCCTGTCCTCCTGGGGAGAGAGGGAACAGACAGCCAACAGACAGATCCATAAGTACCAAGCAGCTTTATTGGAAGCAGTGATGTCTAGCCATGGAGAGGCACTGCTCTAGCCACACAAACTCCCTTGTTCACATTCACATTGACTCTCTTGGCACAGCCATGGATGGCTAGGTCTGGGGCAGGGCATCAGGAGGCCTGGTCCTCTCTTCTGGTCCTTGGTTTCTTGGACCAGGGCAATTCACGTCCCAGGCTCCTTCCGGTGCTGTCATGGTTAACCTCTGTTGTGTTTGTTCTAAGGGGAGGGAGGAGAAGGAGGGTTATGGGCTGGAATCTTAGGCAGGGGTTTGGAGAGTGGAAGAGGGGCTGAGGAGGGTTGGGCTTGCCTTCAGTCTTCGGATGATGCGGTCCACCCAGGGCTGGTCTGGGGGTGCACAGAGCTGGTGGCCCCTTAGTGTGGTGAACCTGTGGTCAGAGAGAAGAAAAGCCTGGAACCCAGTGTCCTAGAAGGCTCTAGAATGAGGCGCAAAGACTTGGAGATTATGTGTGGGAACCTGTTTGAGGGGCTTCTGTGAAAGGTGGGCCTGGCCATGAGTCCAGGGGTAAAACCATGGTGGTATCAGCGAGGGCTCATGGAGAGATGGGGCTAGACATTCTGCCCACAACTTACACAACCGCAGGCACCCTGCAACCATCCTGGATAAGAAGGTAGCGAAAGGCTTTTACGATGTTCCAAGGGATGGGGCGCTGGGTCACAGACAGGCAGCAGTCTTCTGCATCATTAGCACCCCCTAGAGCTGGGGCTGAGGTCGGAGAAAAAGGAGAGAAGACATGGGCATCATGTGGAAGGGAGGCCACAGCTCTAGACTGCTTTAACTGCATCTCTCTCTCTGTGTATGTGTGTTTGTAGCTGGACCTGATACTCAGCCATGCATGCCTCTGTGGCCCCATTGGCAGCTGAACATACTATAGTCTTCTAAGCCATTTAATAAATAACCATTTCTCTCTGTCCCTCAAACACAGCTCTGGTCGCATACCCTCCCCCAGGTTTTCTCAAGTCTCACCATGTTGTAGCAAATGGAGAGTTAATGAATGGTAGTGACAGTGCTGGGACAGGGGCAGCCACTGGACGGCTGCGGGGAAGTTGACACATACGGATCACTTGAGGCCAAGAGTTTGAGGCCAGCCTGGGCAACATTGACAGACCCTCTCTCAAAAACCAAACCAAACCAAACCAAACCAACAAACAAGGCCCTGAAAGAGCGCCAACAAAAGGAGGACTAAGCATGCGTCTGTCCCTGTTCCAGCGTTCCTCACTCCCAAGCAGAAGCAAACGCACAGCAAAGCTCTAACCCACACAACCCCAGTGGTGCGACTGGAACCGGGGCGAGGCAAACACTCCAGCCTTAGGGCCCTCAAGGAAGATATGCTGTTCCTTCCTTCTGTTGCCTGGAAACTGAGGTATCATGGAGCCTGAAGAGAAAGAGGCAGCCATAGGCACCACGGTATGCCAAGAGATGCATTGGAATTCAGGGATACAGGTATACTCATAATGACAGGCACACACAGAAGGCATAGAGCACCCTTAGATCCACTGACTGACCCTGAAATTTCAGGGTCTTTCGTGGCCACGGTAATAGTCCAAAATCTAAACATTACCCACAAGTCACTGTCATCCCGACCTTGGTTATCTCCTCAGCCTTACCTGGGAAGGTCCAGAGAGCCAGCAGGCTGAAGGCCAGTAGGGGGGCCACACGAGGTGCCATGATAGGTGGTGTGAGAAGGGCCACAGACAGGGTGTGAGCCTGAGAGTTCTTGGGTGAACGCAGAAATCTGTGAGATGCTAAAGGCTCTTCGGGTGTTCAGGGGAGTGATGCGAAGCACCGGGCCTCCTAGCGTGGTGTGAAGGGGTTCAAGAGCAGGAGTGTGTGAGGCTGTGTGAGGCCGTGTGAGCCTGTGTGAGCCTGTGTGAGTTTGCCACTAGCTCCAATTTATGCTTGGGGGTGAGCTTTCACTTTCTGTACAAAAATTTCCCCTCCATGGCCTGTTTTGGGTCTTCCCCTTCACCCCCCTCTGCCCCCTTCCTTTCTGGCAAAACATGACCTTGGCTTCCTTCTTCTCCTCACTCAGTGGCTTCCCCCTCTGCTTTCTTTGGCTTTAGCTCTGAGAACTTCATTAATCTAGCCAAAACCAAACCAAACCAAACCAAGCCAAAACAAAACAAAACAAACAAACAAACAAACAAAACATTTGCATCATCAATGGTACTCTGGGCTCCAGATGTGCTGGTTGTGGTGGGATAGAGTTAGGAGCTGGCAGGCTTCTCTGTATACTCACTACTGACTCCTTTCTGAACTCAGCTTCACAGTACCTTTGGAGCAACCGTGAGAGCCTGGATGGCCCCTCTGTGCATTATCATGGTGCCTTCCAAACCACCATCTGAGGACCAGTCCCTCTCTTGGCACAGGCAGAGCTGGAAGGGGCGGTTCCTAAGGAGAGAGCCCAGGACCCCTAGCCCACATTCTTGGTTCCTATGAGTCAGCCACCAGGATCTTCAGGCATTGATCTTCAGGCATTGATCTTCAGGCATTGATCTTCAGGCATTGTCCATGTTCTCAAATCCAATGCCTAGGTCAGAGGAACGGCTGGGGGGAGGTGTACAAAGATAGAGGGAACAGCCCCCTCTATCTTTCCCTTCTCTTGATCCTGGGAACCATGAGGGGATTTCTAAGGAGAGGGGCTGGCCAGCTCCTTCTGAGACAAATCCCTACATTTCAAGGAATTGACAGATAGGGGAGGAAGAAATGATTTCCCATCCTCGTGAGAAAGACCAGAAGAGAAGACCACAAAGAACAACTAATATGTAGGGCGCCAGCCACCGTCTGTGCCCACACTGAGACCTCTGCACATGTGTGCTGTATAGAAACGTGTATGTTTGAGTGTGTCTCATGGGGAGACTGGAAGCTGACAGGTGTGTTCTCCCATGACTCTACACCTTAGTTTTTAAGGTGGGCTCTAGGATCCAAACTCAGGCTCACAGAGCCAGCACCTCGCTGTCTGTGCCACCTCTCAAGCCACTGATCCTCTTTTTAATCTGGGAAGGAGAATGTGTTTTACATTTCTGACTTTAAAATATTTTAAAATTACACTTATTTTTTGTGTGCTTGGTGGGGGGCACATGCCATAGCACATGAGTGGCGGTCAGAGGGCCACTGTGAGGGCTCTGGTTCTCTCCTGCCACCGTGGAGATTGCAGGGGGCAAGCTTAGGTTCGTCAGGCTTGATAGCAAGCGTCTTTACACCTCGGCGGCCCTGTAGTCCTGACGTTTGTCCTTGTTTCCACCCATTGGTAATAATGACGAGAGCTGACAGTCTTCTGGGCTCGGGAGTGATCGCCTGCCAGCTCTACCGTGCATGACTTTCCCAGGCATCCTCTGACATGTGCTTATCACTCCTGTTGTAATCCTCGTTTTACACATACAAAGAACGAGGCTCAGAGAACACAAGCACACAACTAGTCCTAACCCTGCACCCTGCCTGTGCCAACTGTCTACTGGGCATAGCACGCCTCACAGAATCCACAGCACGTGGCAGGGGCCAGGGTCAGCACCCTCCACCAGCTGTGCGGCCAGGGAAGTCAGCCTCGTGTCCTGGTGTCCTTACCTATGAGAGCGGAGTGGCCACACACCTGCATTTCAGGATTAAATAAAGCTGTTTTAGCTCAGAGACTGGCATACTGTGAGCACTCACCGAACATTCACCTTCATTATTACACCCTCTTTCCATATGGCTTCTGTCCATCCATCCCTCAGTGCTGGCTACCTTCTTTCTTCCCACTGTTGTCTGTTCCCTGCTCTTCTTGCTCTTGTCCCTGGAAGGATGACCTCTGCAGACTGCATTGCCCAGGATCCCTTACCTCTAGGCTTTTGTTTGGGTTGAGCCAATGAGAGACAGCAGCAGGAGAGATGTAGGCAGGAAAGTAGTCTCTCAATGCCTTTGTACGGATGTGGTCCTGGCATGAATAATGCAGTTATTCTCAAAGATGAAACTCTGACAATAGCATTAGTATCACCCAGGACCTGTTAGAAATCCAGACTACGCAGACCTGATACTCTGGAGATGGTCCAGCAAATTGTTTAATCTCCTTCCAAATGATTCTCATGCAGGCTAAAATCTGACCTAGAGTTACAGGTTCCTTTTTTGCAGGTGTTTTGAGACAGTGTCTGGCTGTGTGGTTCTGGCTGGTCTGGTATTCATTATGAAACTCAAACTCACAGCAATTCTCCAGTTGTAGCCTCTGGAGTGTTAGGAATAGAGCTCACTCTGCCCATCTCTAGCCACAGAATCTCACCTTTTGCCCCTTCCACCTTCTGGATGGTAATGAACCCTACCATAGTCAGACCTAAATTCCATTAGAGCTCTTTAATCCTGACTCCACTTCTCAAACGGATGTTTCATTAAAATCCTTTTTGTCACTGGTTTTTGTTTTGTTTTGTTTTTGAGACAAGGCCTCTGTATGCAGCCTTACTACCCTGGAACAATCATGTAGACCAGGCTGGCCTTGAGTTCATCATACACAACCACATGCAGCTTTTATAACCATTTTTTGAAATATAAAAAAACCTGGGGTTGGAGAAATGGCTCAGTGGCTAAGAGCATGTATTGCTCTTGAGGGCCTGCTTTGATTCCCAGCACTCACATCATAACAACCTGTAACTTCAGCTCCAGAAGATCCGGCCTACTCTGACCTCTGCAGACACACACACGCACAAGCATATAATAAGACAGTTTTGAAAATTGTGCTTTCTGGTCCTTCCACCTCTGCCCTGGCAAATAGTCACTAAAACCCTTGCACTGTCTGTGGTCATGAGTCTCTTATGCTGATGAGAAGGGGTAGACGGGTTGGAAGTGCCAGCCCACTTCACCTGACAGAGAGGCTAGAGGCAGCTTAAGCTGATAAACCTATAGCCAATAATGTCATCAATATGGCTACACAATGAAACTTCAAAAGAACAGAATTAGGAAGGTTTCTGAATATCTGAGGAAGTGGGGGTTCCTGGAAGGGTGCAGAAGCTCTGTGTGCCTTCTTACATACCCGTGAACATCCCTTTCAAGACTTTCCCTATAGCCTTTTGTTGTGGTTTGAATAAGAATGACTCTCATTTTTTCCATTCTCTTTGGTTCTGATGTGCTGTTACCAGCACTGAGCGTGTTGCTATGCCTCGGAAAACTGAGGAAATCAAGGACCTTCTGCTCACAGCCCTGTGGAAGGACGCTAAATTTGTCAAGATCAAGACGAAGAAGGATAATGTGAATCAAGGCTTACTGCCGTTACACCCCAGTTATCACAGACAAGGAGAAGGCAGAAAAGCTGAGGCAGTCCCTACCTGCTGGTTTGGTGGTGAAGGAGCTGAAATGGACTAGTCCTCTGCATTTGACTATTAAAAACTCTGGAAAGAAAAAAAAGACCCCCCCCCCTCACTGGCTCATATATTTGAATGCTGAGTCATCAGGGAGAGGCTCCACTTGAGAGGAATTAGGATGTGTGGTCTTGCTGGAGAAAGTGGGTCACTGAGAGTGGGCTTTGAGGTCTCAAAAGCCCGAGCCAGGCCTGGCGTCACAGTCTCTCTGCCTGTGGACCAGGCTGCACTGTTCAGCTCTTGCTGAAGTGCCTGCCTGCATGTCGCCATGCTCCCACCATGACCATGGACTAAACCTCTGAAACTGTAAGCCAGCCACCATTATATGTTTCTTTATAGGGTTGTCTTGGTCATGGGGTCTCTTCACAGCACTCCAACAGTGGCTCTTTGTACTATTCTTTATCACAAACAGTAACTGTGTTTCCCAAGTTCTGTGAGCTGTTCTAGCAAATCAATCAAGCCAAATGTGAGGCAGGGTGGAAACACAGAGAAAATTAAGGGGATATAGAGCAGGGAAAGGAGCCTTTTATCCCAGGGTCTAACTTGCCGGTTCTGCTGACTGATAAAGCAAGGCCGGCCTGCGGAGGTAGTGCGTTTTCCTAATGATGTCTCAAGAGAGGGGGTCAAAGCAACAAATGAACTTTACTTACACATGGTCAAAATGTTTGTAACCCTGCGTTCTTATATCAGTACTCTTCTCCCACCCATCAGCCTGAACATCTAAACAGGACTCCTTAGAGAGTTGCCTTACCTTTGCATCTACACAAATAAATAAATATGCACACACAATTTTACTTAAATTTTAAGCTTTGCTTAATCTTTTTAAAAAAGATTCATTTATTTTATGTATATGAGTGTTCTATCTGCATTTACACCTGCCAGAAGAGGGAATCAGTTCATGTTATAGATGGTTGTGAGCCACCATGTGGTTGCTGGGAATTGAACTCATAACCTTTAGAAGAGCAGACAGTGCTCTTAACCACTGAACCATCTTTCCAGCCCCATGCGTAGTCTTTTTAATCTTTTTAAATTTCAAGAACATAATTAGGATCACACAGTATCACATAGGCACACACACACACACACACACACACACACACACACACATGAATGTACACACACATGCACATTGAAGAGACACTTAAGAATGACTTTCAAAAGCCCACATTCTTTGGTATGTGTTCTGTTCTTTTATGACTCTGATGATAAGAAGAGCAAGAAGCTTGTCAGAAGACCTGGGAAATGAGCAACTTCTGCTCATGTGTCCACAACCAGCTCTGTCTTGGCCGGAAGCCAGAATGTCCTTAGTTCTGTCGGAAGTTCTGTCTTGGCCAGAGGCCAGAAATGACAGCGAGGTTTAAGGGTTCTGGTTTGTACTCTGGTTTCTTGTGATCTCTCCTTTTCTCTTTACATGGCAATCTAGTGGGTGTTGCCCCCTGGAATCTATTTATGATCAGAGACATAAAGTCTCTCGCTTTAAAGCTGTCTCCAAAACTCCAGTCCAGCCACAAGGATGTAGAGGTGCATGGTCATCTACCACCAGTCCAGGGAGACCAGATGGACCGATCATCTCGCCTCCCTATTTCCCTCAGCTCAGCCGAGTCTTACTAACCCTTAGAGAAAGACCCTCAGTGGCGACTCTTCTTTGAGGCCCTCCTACTGCATGGGAGCCCTGCTTGTTTGCTTCTTCTTAAGCTCTCTTCTAGAAGAACTTTCTAAAAATTCACCATTTGCTTTCTGTGAAATCTGCTCTTTGCCTTCTTGAGTCAAGGATCCAGAAGCTTTGGTGGCTATTGATTGTCCCCTGAGTTATGGTCACCCTAGGTGAAAAAACATGCAAAGAGTCCCTACCTTTTCTATTTCGATCATTGTTTAAGTACCTAACAAGCTTTAATTTTTGCTTCACTCAGCCATCCTGGAGTTTCTTGCAGTATATTCAGACAGCTTTGTCTGAGTAGAGGTCTTTGTGGAGAAAGGAACTCTTCAGGCCACAAGGGGGCTGTGTTGAGCTGTGGCCTCCTGCTGCCCCTGACAGCATCGCCTGTGGCCTCTAATTCACTTCAGTTCCAACACTGCTGAGCTAAAGACAGCACCCCTCCAGCAGCTGTGGGGCTCACTCCCAGAAGACTGCTTCCAGGTTCAGATGCCCATCACAAGCACGGTTGTGGCTTAGGCTTCTGACCAATGGTCTACATCATCAGGGGCTCCCATGAGCCTTTCATCAGTTCACAGCTGCAAGACTGACCCAGCACTGTCACCAACAGGTTGGGGTGGGAAGAGTCTCCATATAAGGTAATCAGAGGTTTCTTAAGTCCTGAGGAGTGAGTACAGTGGGCAGTGTGGGTCTTCCTATATCCTTACAGCATGCCAGCTATTTTCTGTCAGAATCTCCAGGGGTAATGTAAACCAGGAGAGACTGCAGGAAGTAGATCCCCAAAATGGAATCCTGCCATTGGGTGGCTTGTATATATGTATACATAGATAGTCTCTTTGCGTGGAGAAAGAGGACCTAGGGATCAGGGGGATGTAAGAGTGTCACAATCAGTTAGAACATCACCACTGAGACACAGGATGGGACTTGTCACCAGGACCTCATTTTGAACACTCCTCTTCTCCCAGTCCTTGCACTCCCTCTTGAAAGTAAGACCCAGGAGACACAGAGAAGAGTGGATAGACGTGATAGCTGGGTAAAGCAGAGCAGACGCTCAAAGGGGAGACCAGATGTGGCCAAAGAGACGTCACTCCTGTCTATGTTCCAGGCAGGTCTCATGTGATTTCCTAAAGTCTCTATGATAAACTAGCTTTTCTAAGGGCTGTTGCACTATGTGACTGAAGGATCTGCTTGTTCTTTCCCAGAAAGCTTTCCCATGTAGCCTTCTTTCTTAAAAGATTTAGGGTTCCTAGAGCCTGGTTTAGATATTTTCCATTGACAATATTTTAGTCAGTTCAGGATGTCACATCTCTTCCCAGGGCCAGAGATATGACTTAGGTCTAGTTCTCCTGACTGACGCTTGAAGTCCTGCTATTTCGCCCCTTGGTCTCATACGCTTCTGCCTGTGAAGGAAGGATACAGCCCGAATGGGGCCGGAGAGGTGGTTCCCGGGTTACGAGTGCATGCTGCTGGTGCTGAGGGCCTGACATTTATTCCCTGTACCCCATAGGGTGGCTCACAACCACCCATAATCTAAGTTCCGGGGGAGCTGATGCCCTGATGTCCTCTTCCAAAGGCACCTGCGCACACACACACACACACACCAGCGCGTGCGCGTGCACCCCCCATACACTTAACCCAAACCAAACCCAAACAAATCAAGTCAAGCCAAACAAAACGGTTCTTTGCCCCAGGGCCCTGGTATGAAACTCAGACTGTAGTTCCCCAGTGACAGTGTGCGCTAAGGGTGTTGTCTATGCTACAGCACCACGCACAGCTGGATGTGCACGAAGCATGCACATGTAAGAGAACAGACCTTAGATGTTTCAGAAGTCAAGGGGTAAGGCATGGGAAGGTGGCTAAGCATTTAGCTTGTTGGTTTTTGCTTCAAGTCTCTAGACTTGGAAAAAATGGAGAGAAGTGAATGGTCTGATGTTACAGCTCGGTCTCTAAGATGTGCTGGCACCAGAAGGGAATTGCTGCTATGGCTCGAGGGGTGGCCTGCAGGGTGACAAAGAAGTTAAGTCCTTTCAATGGGCAAACTTTCAGGCAGTGCATTTACAGTCTGCTGTGTCTAGCAAGAAGGACCAGTGTTTGAAGCTAGTTTATGTGCAGTGGCTGCCTGCCCTCACCTCTAAATGGTTCAGTCATGAATCCCTTCTTACTGAACCTCCTTGAGTATGCATTTGCTTTCAGCCAAGGTCCTCAGTCACACAATAGTGTAGTGCAAAGCTGATGTGGAGTTTCAATTATTTCATTACCATCTCCCTTGAGCGCCTGTTGGGAATGATCCCAAAAATCAGCAGGAAAGAGCGCAATACCGAATAACAGTATACAGAGCATCTGTACTACATTCACTCAGTGAGCATGTATGGAGTTCTCCTCTATGCCAGGCTGTCCCCAGCACTGGGAAACAGCAGAAAGCAAAGCAGAAACATTCCTGTCATTAAGAATTTCTATTCCAGTGAAGGACATAGACAACATCTATAGTCAGATGGTAACAACTGCCAAGAAGCTGCTCAGAGAAGGCAAGAGTGCGTGGCCCAGCAGTGAAGAGCACCTGCTGCTCTTGCAGAGGTCAGGTCCCAGATCCAGGGATCTGACACCCTCTTCGGGCTTCTGGAGGCAAGCTCACATGCGTGTGCACACCACATATGCATACATACAAATGAAGAGAGCAGGTGTGCGGGCACATGCCTTGAACCCCAGCAGCAGCCAGGGCTTTGTAGTTCCAGGGCATCCAGGGCTATATGGTGAGACTCTGTCAAAAGGGGGCTGGGGCAAAGGTGGCAGGGAGTGCGGGGGGGTGCTATTTCAGATCAGCTGGTCAGAGGGAGCAGAGAGTTAGCATAAAGGAAGGAAGCCACACAGGGATCCGGCAAAATATTCTTGATAGAGAGAACTACAGACTCAAAGGCCACAAAGCAGGAATATGACGAGTAGCTTAGAGGCCAAAAGGATAGCAGGAGGGGACAGACAGTAAAGGGTGACAGTGCATGGCTGTCAGCTACTGTAGGTTTCCACTTTATTGAGTGACTCAAGGAGCCACTATCGGATGAGTAGGGCCCTGGCATGATCTGACTTAATGTTTAAAGATTCTGTATAGCTGTTAAATGTTGGCTAGTCCAAAGTGGTGTGAGAACAGAAGCAGGGAGTGGGGCTGAAGGCTATTGCAATAATTCAGGGGACAGAAGGTGGTGCCTGGAGTTGGTGAGACATACCCAGATTCCGGAGAGAATGTAGAACCTGTGGACTCAGCAGAGGACACAAGGGAAAGCAGGAATTCCAATGGCTGGAAGAAATCAGTGGGTGGAATAGTTATCAAGAGGTGGATGGCAGCAGAGAAGAGGGTTTGTGGGGGACCAGGAGCTTGGTTCTGATTGGCTAGGTTGAAG
Source organism: Psammomys obesus (assembly GCF_907164565.1). Classification (NCBI taxonomy): domain Eukaryota; kingdom Metazoa; phylum Chordata; class Mammalia; order Rodentia; family Muridae; genus Psammomys; species Psammomys obesus. The sequence continues at coordinate 18,165 of NW_026594322.1, read as the reverse complement.
CTGTACACTGGATACATAAACGGAAATGTTAAGTAGGTAGCTGGCACGTGTCTGGTGTTCAGAGGGGAAATGCTATCTGAAGATACATGTTTGGAATCACTTGGGTGGTATTTAAGGCCTGAAGACAATAAGGTCACCAAGAGAGGGCGTGCAGGTAGAAGAGGTCCCATGCTCCAAGCCTTGAGGCTTGCCAAGGTTAAAAACCCTGTGTGGGGAGCTGGTTCAGATAGCAAAGTGCAAGCATGAAGACGGCTGTCTGCATCCCAGCATCTGCACGGAAGCCAGCTACGGCACATCTGTAGACTCCCAGCATTAGGAAGGCAGAGGCAGGTGAATCCTCTGAGTTTGCTAGCAGGTCTGTCTAGCCCAGCTGGTGAATTTCAGGGTTAGTGAGAGACCTTGTTTCAGGAAGTAAGGTAGACGAGCTGGAGAGGTGCCTTAGTGGTTATGAGCATTTGCTGCTATTGTAGAGACTGGAGTTTTAGTTCCATGACTGAAGGAAGATAACCAATAATGGCCTCTGGCTTCATATACATGTACAAGCACACACACACCCAAATGCACATGTGCAAATGCACACATGAAATTGGAGAGGTAATGAGGAATCAGGGCACGTGGGGGTGCTAGGAAAGTGCCCAGTACTATGGCAAGCACAGAAAGAGCACAGGCATTGCGGTGGTTAATGCTGCCTGGATGTGAAACCAACTTTGAGAGAAGCCTTGCATAAACCTGTGAGGGATTTTCTTGGTTAAAGTAATTGCACTGAGAAGATCCACTCTGAATGCTGGCAGGACAGCTTCTTCGCTGGTGGGCTGGATTGGGAAAAGCTCTTCCCTGGGAAAAGCTCTTGCTGTTTGATGCGACTTGGTCTTGCTGCTGAGTTCATCTAGCTCATCACGGCCCCTAGAGAATTCAGTTTCTCCATCCTTCCAGGGTGGATGAAGACCAGCGGCTCTCTAGGACTCCCCAGCCCTTCCCTGCCAGACAGACTACAGAAGTGTCTGACGGTCTACCCAGAAGCTCTCCAGTGTGAAGCCAGCACTACTCAAGCCGACCTAACAATCCCCTGCTAGTATATGAGAGCGGCTTTCAGTCACCCACAGCCAGCCACTGATTTAGATTTCACTGGTGTGTGCGTGTGTGGAGGGGATGGAGGCCTCCAGATCACGGAGGGAGGGAGGTAGGTTTGAAATGTTTCTGACTACGCACGGAACCTGAGGCTACCACCTCAGCCAAGTTGCCTTTGTGAGGGGTCTGGTTCAGTGACAGCCCTGAATTAGGAGACCTCAGGTGTTTTAGCTCAGTTTGGCTTCATAGCCACCAAGGAACCTGCCTGCGTCGTCTTCATGCACCCGGACCAAATCCTTGTACCAGAGCTGGGAGAATTGCGTGAAGGGACCTTTGTCATTGGGACAAGAAGCTCTCTAGCTCCACCTGAGCCTGGGGAGTCACCAGTGTGTTATTAGCGTGTGCATGTGCTACGGTGCTGTGTTGGCTGATGTGTCCAGAGCATCTCTACCCCCAGGCCTGAAGGGAGCGCCCTGAGCCTGCAAAGTATGGTTTTAGACTGGAGCAAGTCTCCGTCGAGGCACATTAGCTGTAAGGATGCAAGGGCGTTAGCATCCTGAATCGCCTAGTCGCTAATGTCTTCTGTCTCCTCCAGCTCCTCGCCAAGGGGACAGGGCAGGGGCAGGACCGGGGATGGGACTCGCTTTCCAGCGTGGGCTCCGGTCCCGAAAGTCCTAGGGACAGACCCACGGCCAGACCCCTGAGGGCCACGGGTGTTCAAGCCGGTGAGAGGGTAGCCGCGAACACCAGACGCTTACCTCTCCGTCCCCGCCCAAACACCCGACGCACCCGAATCTGCGCCACCAAATGTTGAAGACACAAAATAACGAACGCTTGGCTTAAAGGCGGAAGGAAGCTTACACCTCTCCAGCACTCTCCTTCTCCACTAGGTTCCTGAGCTGCTTAGCAGCTGACCCCGCCCTACGCGAAGGTTTCTTTGCTCCCGGCGGAACCCGAGAGGCTAAATGCCGCTTCTGTGACGGATAAAAGGCTCAACGAGCGGAAACGAAATGCGCCCTGTTCTTAAATGGACACAGATAAATGACAAATCTCTTCTCTAACGCGATACGCGTCAAATAATAAAAACAAATTAAAAAAATAGTTCCACAGGGATGAAGCGAGCAAGCCAGGGCTGCGTCGTCTTTGCAGACCTTAGGCCGCGGCGATGCTGCCCCCTGCTGGCGGAGCCGGCGGCGTCCCTGCCTTCGTCCTGGGCAGGGGCAGACGCTCACAAGAATTGAATTTTGTTACTACGTTATTATCACAATCAATGCATCGAAAGCAAAAATTAACAGTACCAACAGAGTGGTTCTGCCGTATTTCAGTCGGACACCAAGGGAGAAACAGCGATCGTGGAGAAATGACATTTTAGCTAACAATTTCTGTATCCTTGAGCAACAGCTTAGCAAGCAAGAGCTCTTGGTGCTCTAGCAGAAGACCTGAGCTGGGCTCCCAGCATCGCCGTGATGGTTCGTGAGATCCCGCTCCTTCTTCTGGGCCCTGAAGGCGTCTGCACACGCCATGTGTGTGTATATGTCATTTTAAAACAAAGAAAAAAACCCATACAAAATTAGAAAAAACAAAAACAAAAGGGCTGGGCAATTTTGACATTCACTGATCAAGAGCTACATGGCAAAGAATAGAAACATAGATGATTTTTAACAAGTAGTATCATCTTGTCCCAAAATATGAGAAGGAAAAACACACAGGTGAAGGAAAGAAAAAGAGCTTCACAAAAGAAGCCGGCTGCTTCTGGAGACACAGGCAAAGGATTAAAAACTAGGGGAAAATGATTTTGCATTTCCATGATAACAAGTGACACGCTCCAGGTTTCTGACCTCTGCTGGGTCACAGACAGAAACGGAGGGTGCCGAGTGTTATGTGTGCTGTGCTAGCCCCAGGGTACCCATTTCAAACACCATTATAACCAATAACGGTGATTGGTGGCCACGGGGCTGGTGAGCCACGGGTGAGACAGACTGGGGGTCGGGGACTGCAAAGATGGCTGTCAGCAAGAGCGCTGACAGCATGTGTGCCTGGGTTCAGATCTCGGCCCCCACCTCAGCACCTGAGTGTGGCCGTGTCTGGGCCTGTGACCCCTCCGCTAGGGCAGACAGACACAGGCTGGCAGCTGGGGCAGGGTACTGACGCCCTCCTCTGGCTTCGCTGTGCATGTGCACATGCCCCACTCACAAAATACATTCATGCACACACACATGCATAAACGCACAGACTGTACAAGAGTGAAGCGCCGCTAGCGCGGTGCCATGGATGAAGTGTTGTTGGGATACCGCCGGCCCGGAGCGGCGCTCAGAGGTCAAGAGCACTGGCTGCTCCTCCAGAGGTCCTGAGTTCAATTCCCAGCACCACATGGTGGTTCACAACCATAAGATCTGGTGTCTTCTTCTGGCCTGCAGGTGTACATGCAGACAGAACATTGTATACATAATAAATAAATAAAATATTAAAAAAAGATACCGGCTTCTTTCCATGGGATCTGCTTTCAGGTATTTGATAACATTGTGAAGGCCCCAGAGTTGGCTCTAAAGAGGTTAAGGGACTGACAAGGAAGGAGTGAACCAAAGGCTACAAGAAGCATAGGATTCTATAGCACTCTGACAGAGAGCTGGTGTGTGCATGTGTGTGGAGTGGAAGTTTTGCTTTCTTTAAAAACAGGTTTTTGTTTTAAATGTGGGATGTGGCATTGTTTTTACTTTGTCCCCAGATGATAATTGCCTTGTGCAACTCAAAGAGGGGCATGGCCTTTGCCAGCTGGAGAGGGTGTAAATACGAGCCCGGAGAGAAATGGATGTTTTGAGGAATGCTTCTCCGAGAAGGAAGAAGGCTGCTCTGCTGCTTAGCTGAGCCGTGCCACAACCCTAACTGCAGGAGCTGAGTCTAAAGACATCCACATCCCTGTTCCTTCCAACCTTCTTTCTCTCCTACTTACTGTTGGGCGGGTTGGTCAAGGAAGGGAGAGGTATAAGAAAACCCAGATAAAAAATAGTTTAAAACTATGAGGCTCAAACCCATGACCCTGAGATTAAGAGTCTCCTGTGTGTGTGTGTGTGTGTGTGTGTGTGTGTGTGATGGAATAATTTAAATATATGGCATTAGTAACTTCCTGAATGACCCTGACCATAACTTGTTAGAAGGTAGTGATAACGCAGTTAGGAAGGCAGTGCTTCAGCAGTTAAGAGTGCTTGCTGCTCAGTCTTGAGGACTGGAGTTCGGATCCCAGTCCCGTGTAACAAGTTGAGTATCTATGCGTGTCTGCAACCCCAGCCTGCAGGGAGAGGAGGCAGGAAATGCCTGGAACTGGCTTCCAGCCTGGCCAAGGAAACACCGGCCCCAAAATTCAGGGAGAAAGCTTACCTCAAAGAAATAGGTGGAGATTGATTTTAAAAAATGATACTTGATGTCCTGTTTTTGCCTAAGTGTGTGTGCCGAGGCTCATGCACCTGCACATGCACACACGCACACACACATGTTCACACACACACAAATAAATAAATAATGGGAAAAAGCAGTAGATGTTTTCTTAAGCTGAGCATGGTGTGGGGACTCATACCTAAAACCCTAACACACAGAAGACTAATGGTGGGCTCCAGCTTGGGCCTCATGGTGAGCTTAAGTCTGGGCTCCACAGAAAAACCCTGTCTGAAAATAACAGAACAAATGGTCCAGCAGAACCGATCATTAGGTAAAGCTTCTACTGTCAAGACTGATGACCTGGGGGCTTCCTTTGTAACGAGCAGGTAGCACTAACTTTAAAAGGGTTATTTTTCAATGTGTGCATCTCTCTGTGTGTGTGTGTGAGTCTGTGTGTGTGTGTGTGAGTCTGTGTGTGTGTGTGTGAGTCTGTGTGAGTCTATGTGAGTCTGTGTGTCTGTGTGTGTGTGTGTGTGTGAGACTGTGGGTCTGTGTGTGCGTCTGTGTGTTTGTGTGTGTCTTTGTGTGTCTGTGTGAGTCTGTGTGTGTCTGTGTGTGTGTCTATGTGTGTCTGTGTGTATCTGTGTAAGTCTGTGTGTGTCTGTGTGAGTCTGTGTATGTCTGTGTATGTCTGTGTGAGTCTGTGTGTGTCTGTGTGTGTGTCTGGGTGTGTGTCTATGTGTGTCTGTGTGAGTCTGTGTATGTCTGTGTGAGTCTGTCTGTGTGTGTCTATGTGCGTCTGTGTGAGTCTGTGTATGTCTGTGTGAGTCTGTGTGTGTCTGTGAGTCTGTGTGTGTCTATGTGTGTCTGTGTGAGTCTGTCTATGGGTGTCTGTGTGAGTCTCTGTGTGAGTCTGTGTGTCTGTGTGTGTCTGTCTGTGTCTGTGTGTATCTGTGTGAGCCTGTGTGTCTGTGTTTTTGTGTGTTTCTGTGTCTGTTTGCCTCTGTATGTCTGTGTGAGTCTGTGTGTGTCTACGTGTGTCTGTGTGTATCTGTGTGTCTGTGTGTGTCTATATATGTCTCTGTTTCTGTGTGTTTGTGTGAGTCTGTGTGTGTCTGTGTGAGTTATGCCCACATTTTCAGGTGGCTCATGGAGTGCAGTGAGGGCTAGAACAAGCTTACAGCTGCCTGCAGCTTCAGCTCAAGAGAGCTAATGCCATCTTTTTACTTCCTTGGGCACTATTCATATGTTCAAAAAAGCAGACACATGCTTGAAAAGAAATTTAAATCTTAAATCAAAGAAAAATAGAAAGCTAGGACTAGGGAAACCAGATTATTGTAACACAGCACTTGCCTAACATGCATGAGGTCCTAAGTTCAATTCCCAATATAGGTTAAAAAGAAATAAAGAGGGAAAAGAGACAAGAAAAAGCAAAGATTTCACAGTGCTCTACATGACCCACCATAGCTATGTGACAGGTGTTTTCCTCACACCCTGCTCTCAACATACATGCAACCTTGAACTTACAGGCAGGCTGTTGGCGTGTGGCCCTCCTGCCTCAGCCTCCCAAGCAGCTGGGATTGCAGCCCTGTACCAACAGACTTGGCTAGGTTTTGCTTCCACCTGATTTTCCTCTCACTTTACAGCTGACATGAGTTTGGGCAGGGCTGACAACAGAGGTGTCTAGATATGAAAGGCCCTTCACCTTTTGTAAAAATCTGACTCTAAAGTAAGCCTGGGAAGGGGTTAAACTCTGGAGGGTCAAGAGAGGGTGGGGCTTCTCCAGCTGATGGGGGAGATTGTCCTGCAGGTCCAGCTGTGCACACTGGGCAGCTAGGGAAGTGACAGGCCGACGGATACAGGAGTGTTGGGAGGCTCTAGTGTCAGAATGCCCATGTCTCAAAAAAGAGGCATAATAACCACAGGGGTCAGAGTGTTACCTGGCCCCATCCAAAGGTGGTGTGGTTGTGGGAGTGGTGGGTGCAGGCAAGACACCTCACATGGGACTCTATGGATGCTGAGTGTTCTATGAACTCTACACAGCTTTTGACAGAGGGGATTCCCTATGAGCGAGCATCTGACGTCAAGTTTTTTGCTAGCCTTCAGGTATAGGGGCTTGAAGTAGAGATCACATTTAAACAGGCATTTTATATTGCAGTACGCTGCATACTCTGAGTTTGCAGGCTAAGATCACCCCTGATTGCACAAAGCCTGGTAGGCTCCCTTGTCTTCACCAACCCAGAAGGACTGAGAGGCAGATGCAGACCCTTGGACAATTTTGTAAGTGGTAAATGTGTGGGGAGGGTGTGCTGCTGTCACTAACTCCGAGTCCCTGCCTTCCTTGCCCTTCCTCCAGGATCTGCTTCCTGCTTTCTCACATTATCATGGCTCATCACTGGGTTTTCCACCCCTGCCTGGGGACAGGAGGGTCTCTGCTCTCAGAAGAGGTAGAGAGAAGCCTGGTTGGAGTACGTGAAGGGAAGATGGAGTTATGCTTGAATCCTGAGCTTCCAAAGACCTGTCCCAGGAGACTTGGTCCTTGGCTTCCAGAAGCTAAAGGAGGGGTTGAGGAGTGTTCAGTGGGGGTACTTGCTGGGGAACTGAAAGGACCTGCGTTTAGACCCCCAAGCACCCACACAGAAGCCAGGCATGGCTACATGTTCCTGTCATGCTGGGACTACGGGGTGGGACAGGGTGGTCCTGGAAGCTTGCTGGCTACCCAGCCTAGCCAAGCGCGAGCCCAGGTTCAAATGAGAGAACGTCCCAAAAAAGAAGGCTGAGAGCTACAGAGGAAGACACCTGCTGTCCTCCTCTGGTCCCTTCATGTTCCCCCACAAATGTGAATACAACTCACAACACACACAAACACACACATACACACGTGCACATGTGCAAATTAACAACAATAGAAGAAATTAAAGGAGCCCGAGGACTCTAGGTTCTAGCCACAGGAGAAGAGTGGAAAAGAGAGGGGGAAAAGGAGGAGGCTTTCCTAACTGGAGGCAAGCTAAGGGAGGCAAGGGGTCCAGACTGGGTTGGGAAGAAATCACTCTGAAACAAAAGAAGAGGGTGGGGCTGCAGTCAGAAGGGGCCCTCCGGGTTCTCAAGAGGATCAGGCCACTTTTCACTCCTGGAGTAAGGGTCCAGGATTAGGGGAGGGAGGCCTCAGAGGCCTGGAGAGCCATGGAGTGTGTGTGTGTGCATGTGTGCGTGTGTGGCATGTTTATGTGATTGTGTGTGCATGTGTGCATGGGTGTGAGTATATGTATGTTCCCACTCATGCTCTGGTTCTATTATCTTTCTATTGACAGTTCCCTCAGAGACCTTGGCTCACACTGGTCTTTAGCCTCCCTCTACCTGATCAAGGGCCTTGGTACCTTGGAGATAAAGTACTGGAGTGGGTAGGAATGAGGGGCTCACGGTTCTGAGCGTGGCCCCTAGAAAGCATGGCCTCACCGAAATAGCACCGACTCCCTGTGGACAGAAGCGCCCAGGAACAGAGGCATATGGGTTGAGGCTGCAGCAGCTTTTTATTCAGTTAAGTATAAATCATATCTGCAAGGAAAAGGGTAGGGTGCCGTGGACAGCAAGGGCAGGTCTTGGGACCTGAGTGACCTCTTAGGGAGGACAGTCCTGCTGCCCTCTTCTTCATTTTCTGCGAGATTCTCTTTCTTCCCTCTCTGGGTCTGTCCTGGGAAAGGCAGCTCAACCACATAGGAAAGGGACGGCCATGCAGATGGATGGTTGAAGCAGGACAAGGGTGTGATAGGGCCAGCGTGGTGTGGGTGCTCTGGGGCCCCTGAGCATTTCTGTTTTGTAACTTCCTCTTTGCCCGTGAGTTGGAGCTCGAAGCTGTGATGAAGTTCAAGGAGGGTCTCCAGGCTGGTCACTGGCTATGGCCCTCTTGGAGTCTGCTCAGACCTGGGAGGGTAGAAGAGGGGCATGAGAAGCAGGTCTTGGAAGCTCCTCTTTGCTTCCCGACAGCCCTTTTCGCATGCTCACCCCTTGCAGCCTTTGGAGCCCTTTCCCTTCTTTCCAGACTTGGAGGTCCCTCTGTTCTTCCTGCAGCCCGGGCGCTGCTTCCCCGGGGCTGGAGGCCGATCCAGGCGTTTCATCAGCTTCTGCACCCAGTCTTCCGCAGGGTTTGCACACAGGTCGGCCTGAGAGTGCTTCCGGGGTGAGAACCTGCGGGTTGGAGGTTAGCAAGCCTTCTTCTTAGTCTGGCCCACTGTACCGCCCCAGCCCAACCACCACACCAGCCTTCGGGCACTCACAGGATGGCCGGGATGGGGCAGCCTAAGCTGGGTTCTTGCTTCCTGTATCCTCGGACAATACTGTAGGGAATCTTCCTCTGGCTGTACTTAAGGCAGCAGTCCTGGCCCCCTCCATCACTGCCTGCAAGGTAGGAGCACAGACCCTGAGGCGGCTTGCAAGGTGTCTCTTTGGCCCCTTTCCCCAGCTAAAGCCTCTCCCTCCTTGGTACCTTCTGTCCAGGGGACGCAGAGAGCCAGGAGAAGACTGAGGAAGCTCAGAGCCAGCGTCTGAGCCATGGTTGTGGTTGGGTTGAGGATGAGACCAGCGCTGTAGGTGAAACGGACAGCTCCGAGTTGGGGTCTGTGTGTGGGCTGCTACTGGCTCGCTGCCTATTTATGTATTCGGAGACTTCCCTTGCCCCCCCTCCTTTTCCTGCCAGCTGGATCAGATGGCGCTAATGTAAGCTTCTCTAGCCCACAGTGAGCTCCCGCCTGTCTCCTCATCTCTTCCTGGTCCTTCCAGCCACTGTCCCCGGAGCATGATCGCCTCCTCACTACCCTCCAGGCTGCACACATTTCCTCCCCTTCCAGCAACTGTCTGTCCAGTTAATAACTAAGAGTTCTTTACATATCTCTGGTCACAGCCTTCATTTAGATTCCTGATGTGCAAATGTTTCTTGTCATTCTGGGTCTCCTGTTGGTAGTCACAAAATATGTTTCGTGAAGCACAGTTTCCCGCTCCTCCCTATCAGCTGTGATGTTATCACAGTACCACATTTGAAAAATCATTTCCAGATCCAGGACCATGAAAGTTTCCTCTGCTTTTTTTTTTTTTTTTTTTTTTTTTTTAATCTTTATGTTTCTGTGAATGGAAGCGTGGGTGAGGAAGTAGGGAGCTCAGGTCCTCTGCAAGAACAGTACTGAGCCCTCTTATGTTTTGTTTTGTTGTTGCTTTTTTTTTTTTAAAAAAACTTCTTTTAATTTTTGAGATTATAATGTAATTACACAATTTCTCCATTCCTCCCTAGGGATTCTGATAGAGACTGCACTGAATCTCTGGGCTGCTTAGGTTCATATTGTTATCTTAGGAATTTTCAATTGGCAAATAAGGGATTTAAAGGATTTTTAAATTTTTTAAAAAATAATTTTTAAAATTTTAAAATATTTTAAAAAATAATTAAGTCAATTAATTAACAATATTTTGTATTTTCTGAAGTATAAGTCTTATACCTATTTAAGGTTATTTATAAGTATTCTGTTTGCTGTTATAAATGTAATTGTCTTCTTGATTACCTTTTATGATTTTGTTGTTGTTACTTTTTTGAGATAGGGCTTCTCTATGTAGTTGTTCTGAGACTCACTATGTAGACCAGGCTGACCTTCAGTTCGCAGAGCTCCACCAGCCTCTGCCTCCTTCGTGCTGGGATTATTAATTGCTAATGGAGAGATGTCCAGCTGATATTTTTTGTGTTTTGGTTTGTATCTTCAAGCTTTGTTTAATATATTAAATGTGTGTGTGTGATTTCCTTAAGATTTTCTGCATATAAAGTCATGTCATATATTAATAATGATAAGTTTTCTTCTTTTAATGGATCTCTCTCTCACTGTAACTTACTCTGTTGGGTTGAAGTGAGCATGGCATTTTGTCTTGCTCCTGTTCTGAAGAGAGTTCACTCTTTCCTCATTGAGGATGATGTTCACTGTGGGTTTTTTCTAGATCCTTTGTTATGTTGGGGAAGTTTCTTTTCATTTTCAGTTAAATGAGTGTTATTTTCTCATCATGAAAGGGTATTGGATTTACCTTTTTTTTAAAAAAAGAAGAGTTTTTTAATAAACTAATTTATTTTTTATGTATATGAGTGCTCTATCTGCATACCAGAAAAGGGCATCAGATCCCAGTATAGATGGTTGTGAGCCACCGTGTGGTTGCTGCGAATTGAACTCAGGACCTCTCAGAAGATAATGTTCTTAACCATCTCTCTAACCCGGATTTGTCTTTTTTTTTTTTTTTTTTTTTTTAATCATGTGGTAAGATCATATAGATTTTCCCTTCATGTTAATGTAACTTTTTTATTTTGAACCGTTGTTGAATCCTGAGAACAAATTCTACTTGGTCATAGTATATAATACTTTCCTATGCTGCTGATTTTTTTTCATATTTTGTGGAGGACTTTTGTGTGTTCACTTGTAAGGGATGTGAGTTAGTCTATAGTTTTCCAGTTGTGTCTTTATTCAGCCTTAATGTCAGGTATTGCCAACTTTGGAGAATGTGTTAGAGAATGCCATTTCTTCAGATTTTGAAAGCTTTGAAAATGATTGATGCTGAAACTGTTCTAAATGTTTGGTAGAATTCACATTTGTGCCATTGGACCTGATATTTTCTTAGTTTGGTATTTTGAAATTGTTATTCCTTATTCAATCGCCTTACTTGGTGTGGATCCATTTGTGTATTTCTTCTCTAGTTGGTTTTGGTAGTTTTTGTGAGTTTGGAATTTTTCCATTTCACTTAGGTTGTCTAATTTGTTGGAAAAGAGTTGAACATAGCACCATCTTTTTTGTTTTTGTTTGTTTATTTGTTTTTATGTTGAGACAGGGTTCCCTGGAACTCAATCTGTAGACCAGCCTGGACTCAAACTCACAGAGATCAGCCTGCCTCTGCCTCCCAAGTGCTGGGATTAAAGGTGTGTGCCACCACGCCCAGTTTATTGGACTCTCTCACAACCCTTTTTTATTTATGTCTAATTGTAGTGATGTCCCTACTTTCATTTCTGACTTTAATGACTTGATCTTTTAAATTTTTAAAAATTACTTTATTTCATGTGCATGGGTGTTTTGCCTATATGAATCTGTGCATGTGTGTAGGCCATGCTCTTGGCCGGAAGAGGATGTCAGATCCCCTGGAACTGGAGTGACAGAGGGTTGTGAGCCACCATGTGGGTTTTGATAATTGAGCCCAGGTCCTCTGGAAGAACAGCCAGTGCTCAGAACCACTCAACTGTCTCTCCAGCCCTTGCACACAATTTTAAAATTATTTTTTTGAGGGTTTTATCACTTGATATAACCCTGGTTGTTCTGGCACAAATATGTAGATTGGGCTGGCCTTGAATTCACAGAGATCCACCGGCCTCTGCCTCCTGAGTGATAAGGCTGGTATTTAAATTTTTTTCTTTATCATCTTTCTAGTCTTTATTTAATTTATCTCTGCTTTAATCATATCACTTCCTTCTTTGTACAGATTTGGATTTAGTTTGCTCCTCTTCTGGACAGTCACTGGAAGGAGCTACCCACATTATGGTGTGTCTGCCCACCGCAGCTAACACAGTCAGGAAAACTGCTGGAGCCAGAGAAACTGCTTTATGAGTAAAAACATTTGTCTTGAAGCCTGATGTCCTGAGTTCAATTCAAGAGCCTGTGAGAGGAAGGCATTTGCTTCTGTATGCATCTGTAGTAAGATGGGAGACAGAAACAGAAAACTTCACCTCAACGAGGTGGAAGGCAAAAGCTTTCACCCTGAAGTTGTTGTCTGACCTTCACACATGTACTGTGGCACATGCAAGCTCACGTGTAAGTGCAGGCGCGCGCGCGCACACACACACACACACATTAGTTAATAAAAAAGGAAAAAAAAAACCCTTCATAGATATTCTCAGATGCTAACCCTAATCACAGGTGTGACTGGAGGCAGAGGCTTGGAGAGCGCAGCGTGGGTGTTTTTTTGCTTTCCTAGAGTCCAGCTACAAGCAGGTCAGAGGGACAAAAAGTCTTATATTTGGCTTGCTTGGTTGAGTCTTGATGGTGAGTTCATATAGCCTGTTTGGGACTTCATCTTTTCTGTTGTGGCCACTGCATTTCTTTACTGCTGTCAGAACCCAGATTCTTCTGGCTTCCAACCTGAAGGCCGGTGGCTCTCCTGGACAACTCTAGGCCATCACTGCCAGCCTGGGATACTGAGATAAGCAGCCCTGTGAACAGCAGTTGCCAGGCTCTTGGCCTCTCTAGTGTGGAGACAGCCATTGCTGAGCATCCCAGATAGTACCCGATACGTCAGACTAATGAATATCCTTCTTTAATGTGCAGTCATCATATCTGTTTGGCCTCCCCAGAGAACCCTACTACAGTAACCTGTTGCAGAGTTTTCTAAATAAGAAGATGCATGCGCCTAGAGCAAGGTATGTGCACGACAACCATCTTGTCTTAGACTCTTTTCCAAACTGGCCGCACTTCCGAATCACCTGGAGAGCTTGTTAGAAATAATCAGTTGTTATCCCAGGTCAGCTTGGACTCTCAGACAGAGCCAGATAACCTGCATTCTTGCCAGGTCATCCAGGTAATTCCAAACATTTAATAGGTGAGGCTGAAAGAGCCTGGGCCAGTTCTCTTCCCATCCCACACTCCAGATGGGCAAAGAGCTTGTGGGAGGGAACAAAGGTGGTCTGAGAAAAGCCATGTCCTCTCCCCTCTCCTGAGAGAGGTTACTTTCCTGCCTAGAACAGAAAAAAGGGGGGAGGGGAGATGAAGAGTAAAAAGAACACTGTGTGGCTTCCAGTCCTAAACTCTCAGGTGCTTCTCTCGCCTAAGATCCTGTTGGCCCTTGTCTTTATTTATGCTCTTATTTGTGGCATATGGTTCCCCCGCAGGTCCCATCATTGCCCAGGTTCCTAGAACCTGAAACCTCTTCCTAGAATAGACCAAGAACCTCTCCTGTCAAACTTGAGCCTGCAGAGGTAGAACAGCCTAAAAGAGATGCTCCATCCTCGACTTTCAGGGGTGTGTGTGTCTTCCTGCTTGTTCCTCGGCCTGGAGTCTAAATGAAGGGCCTTAGATGGGGTAGATGAAGATTTGATGGGGTTGAAAACTTTGCTGGGCCAAAGCCAGGGGAGGACACTTCTGCCTTGAAAATAAAGGGGCTGGCAAGTTCCTGCCCCTACCTGTCCACATTGTAGACATTGTAGTGGCCCCAGGAAGGGGTAAGGCCAGCAGAGAGGTTAGATGAAGAGGCTACCTTTCCCTAGGACTCCAGGAACCCATACCCAGTCAGTCTTCTACCCTTAGCTGCTGGCCTAGCCTCATCCCTCCCCACAGTCCCATTAAAGCCTAACAAGCCCAGAGATCTAGCGTTTACATCCTAGAACCTCGTTGGGTCCTGGGGCCTTCTGCTTGTGAACAGCCAGTGGGGAAAGGACATAAAGACCAATGGCTGTCAAGCAATCTGAGATTCCAGTGTCCACTTATGTGTTCCAGTCCTGAACGTGAAGGTTCTGACTCCTCAGAAACCTGGTTACTGTTTGACAGCCCCACCGAGGCCAGGAACAGAGGATTCCTGCCCTGTACGGGGCGTAAAGAGTAGGGCAGGTACTGGGGCTGATGGCTGCTCTAACAACCAGAGCAGAACTGACATCTCAGACAGAGCCCCTGGGAAGTAGGAGACGCTGTGTGTGCTGCTGCCTCCCTTGGCTTCAGTTTCAGCAGGTCTGGGACAGGTACCTGGGGCCATTCTGGGGTAGAATTCTTAGGTGTTGCAAGAGTCTGGAAATCCCCATATTGGACTAGCCACATTCTCCTCAGCTCTGGGCCTGCCTGCTCCTGTCTGCTTGGGGGCCCCAGGCAGCAGCTGCTCCCCTTAAGCTTGGCAGACAAGAGCCAAGGGAAGGGCATGGCGGGAATTTCAGCTCAAGGGTTGGGCTAATCCTGGAAAAGGCTTTGGGGTGGGCCAGGACTCATGGGCCTGCATATTCAACCAGGGTCAAAGGCCTGGGCACTTTGGCACTCCTGGGTTCCCAGCAGAGCATTGAGCCATCCAGGAATAAGGTACCATGTGGAAAAAAAAAAAAAAAAAAAAGAAAAGAAAAGATGGTGGTTGTGTCAGCAGGAGCCGCTGAGTCCCTGAAGGTGTGAAAGTTGTGTGCCCAGCAGAGAGGTGCATGTTGTCCAGTGTGCAACTGTCAGGGGGTGGGGTTACAATTAGATGGACACTTAGAACAGCGTTGACATTGCGGGTACATATCAGAGTGAGGTAACGGTCAGCACAGGGAAGGATCCTGGTGATCTGAAAGTGGGGTTTGGAACTGGGTTGTGATTCTTGCTGACAAAGACTGGCTTACATTCGATTGGCCCTTTGAAGATGGAGTGGAGTAGGTCACTGAATTTAGGTTTGAGGTTAAGCTTGGCCAAGGAGTTACCTATGTGATTGGCTGGTTCTTGACTTCCATGACGCTCTAGGGAGAGATGGGCAGCTCTGCTCTGCTTGTCAGCTGATCTCTGGGCTCTCTGTGTGTGAGTTTATACATCTATCTGGAGTCATCCAACTAGGGCAGGTGGCCATCCAGGTCCCAGGGATAAAGAACATTACAGCCTTCTATGTCAGGCTCGTTTGGCCATTCAAACATCTCATCAACACTCACTGAACCACCTTTCCTTGGAACACTGGTCTCTTTCTGGGGATGAGGCTGGAGTTTGGTTTGGGGGTAGGACCATAATGCTGGGATTGTAGCTAACATTAAAGTTTGAAATAGAGATATAAAGGGATTATGTCTTGTGTCAGGAGCCCCTTCCTGGGCTCCTGGGACTTTGATGGTTCCCAAAGGGTATCCTGGATTAGTCTGCCTGCTTTGTTCTTCCCTTGTCCTTGCTGAGTCAGAGTTTGGGGGTGATTAGTCTGCAGGCAGGGGGCCCTGAGTAAACTGAGGCTTTTCCTGGTGAGAAGTATGTGAGTAGCTGGGCTTCTAGAGTAGATTGTGAACTTATGTCCTGACTTTGGCAAGTCTTTAAAGAGGATCTTCCCATGAGAACAGTCTCTAGCGTTCACCTATCTTTGTCATCATTAGTGATTTGCCATCCTCAAGAGTTGGAGACACTGGTGTTCTGACATTTTCCCATGTAGTACTCGAGACTGAGCTGAGGCCTTACATATGTGAGGCAAGTGCTCTGCCACTGGGCTAGACTCTCCTTTGGTGGTTCTTGACCCAAGAGTCAAGTTGTTGAGGCCAGGCATGCATGTGAATCTAAGACTCCCCCATTAAAGGACAGACAATAGGATAGAAGTTACAAGCCAGGTTTAAAGGCAGGAGAAGAGCCAGTATGGTTCATGTCTTTAATTATAGCATTCTGGAGACAGAGGCAGGTGGATCTCTATGAGTTCAAGGCTGCTTGGTCTACAGAGTGAGTTCCAGGACACCCAGGGCTATGTAGTGAGACGTGGTCTCAGGAGAGAGGAAGGTGGAGTCAGAAGAGAGCGAGAGGCTTACTGGGGGAGAGGAGCTTAAAAGATGGATTTGGACAGCATTTGTGTCTGTGGATCTGTGTAACCGGCTAGCTTGTTGTAAGCCCGCCTTCGTCTCTGCATGACTGTCTTGCCTGTGCCCGTTCCAGCATGTCTGACTTGGGGTGTTTATGAGTAGGTGAATTTTCTAGACAAGCTTTTTCACAGTCTGATTCAGTTTTTGAGTTAAGTGGTTGACTCTGTCAGTGAACCTGTGTGACTGGGTCTCTGTTTTCATGTGAGCTGGCTTCAGCTCCTCCTTTAGCCCTCCCCCTTCCCCTGACACACCGCAGCTGCCAGTACTATTTACCGCAAGTAATGGCTTCCCTTCCCACTGTCTGGATTCCCATGGGTCAGGCTGCTGCCCAGGTCCCTGGCCTGTGGCCTCTGAAGCAGGCCTGACCTTGGCAGTGCTACACTCTGGAAATCCCCAAAGCTTCTTGCCTGGGTAGGGGCTGAGAGAAGATATGTGGAGAGGGAAAAGGCAAGAAGGGCAGGACCCACCCTCCTGGAAACAAGATCTTTTCCTGATTCTTTCCCAGGCTTCTCCTCCTTGCTCTTCTCCCAGGCATGTGTTGAGGGTCCCAAGCCTGGTCTCTGGGGTGAGAACAGACACTCCTCCCAAGCCCATCCTGTTCGGTGTAGCTCTGTTCCGTGTCCACACCAAACTCAAAATTGTCTTCCCTTTTCTCCTGTCTTCACAGTGGACAAAGGAGCGGTTTTTGTTCTCTGGCTGGCAGGCCTGGCTCCAGGGTCCGAGTGGACATTAGGCCCTGGTGGGTTGGCATAGTAACAGGATCCTGACCGCAGCACCCCCTGTGTAGACACGGTGCAGGAGCAGCGTCCCCACGTCAACCCCACTTCATCTCTGCTTTTTGTCACCCCTGTGTAGGCTGCAGTGAAGAGGCACAGGAGTGAAGCAGACAGACACACACACACACCATATGACACATATAGCCACACAGACAACACATACACACACATACTCACACACAGGCATAGACGCACACACATGCACACACACATACATACTCACACATAGGCATAGACACACACTACAGTCACACAACAAACACACACATGCACAAACATACGCACAAACACATACTTCACACACGTGCACAAACATTCCCCCACCCCCCACCGAGCCACACACACTGGGACCCACTGCTAAACAGAAGTGAATCTTGCAGAAAGAATATTCTCTTATGTCTTATTTTCAGTTGCCCAATTTTTTCCCCAGGGAATTCTACTTTATTTTTATTTTTTGTTCAAAACCATATTGAAAATTGAAGCCAGGGCCGTTCACGTTCATGCTAGAGAAGCTCTTTATTGTTAAGAGATGTTCTCTCTTCCAATAAGATAGAGCTCTCCCAAGAGATACTTTTTATCTATTTTTGCTAAGTCTAGTAAGACATGACCTTCCCCCAGCACTCAGGAGATGCAAACAGTTCCCTGTGGATTCATGGTCAGCTTGGTCTGCAGAGTGAGTTCCAGGATAGCCAGGAGTGCACCGTGAGACCTGAGGTCGTGGTGAGAGTTGCTATCGTTATTAAACACTGGAAACAGGCCGCAGAGGAAAGGGTTTATTTAGTTCAACCACATCACAGTCCATCACTGAGGAAGTCAGGACGGGAACTCAAACAGAGCTGGGACCTGGAGGCTGCAGTGGCTGCAGAGGCCAAGGAGTGCTGCTTCCTGGCCGCCTCACCAAGGCCTGCTCGGGCTGCTTTGGTATAGGACAAAGGACCACCAGCCCAGGGGAGGCCCCACCCACAATATTCTGAGCCCTTCCTGTCAATCACTACTTAGGAGAATACCCTTCAGGCTTGCCTACAGCTGGATCCTATGGAATCATTTTCTTAGTGGAGGTTCCCTCCTCTCAGATGACTTCAGTTTGTATCAAGTTAACATAAAACTAGCCAGCACACCTTGTATTAATTTTTGTTTTGGCCAAGTGGTGGTGGCGGTGGCGGCAGCGGCCGCATTTAATCCCAGCACTCCAGAGGCAGAGACAGCAAATCTCTGAGTTTGAAGCCAGGTCTACAGAGTGAGTTCCAGGACAGCCAGTATACACAGAGAAATCCGTCTCAAAAAACAACAAAAAAAATTTTTTTTTGAGAGTCTCATGTATACTGTGTATTTTGATTGTAATTACCCCTTGATGTTCTTCCTAACTCCTCCAGCGCCCACCCAAGGTCTCTACCCATCCCC
>NW_026594321.1:0-1311 GCF_907164565.1 Psammomys obesus | reverse complement strand
GTGTGTGTGTGTGTGTGTGTGTGTGTGTGTGTGTGTGTGTGTGTAGGTCATCTCCTTCCACCTTCTGGGTCTCAAAGATTGGACTCACGTTGTCAAGTGCCTTTACCCACAAATATAGCCTCAATTTTTGTTGTGGTTGTTGTTGTTTGATTTTTTGAGACAGAGTTTCTTTGTGTACTCTTGACTGTCCTGAAACTCACTCTGTAGACCAGGCTGGCCTTAAAACTCACTGAGATCCACCTGTCTCTGCCTACCGAAGTGCTGGGATTACAGGCATCGGCCACTGCACTCAGCTGAAGATAAGTTTTAAACATTTTAATATCACCATGGTTTGTAATCTGCTGTGAAATACACATTGTAGAAAAAGGCAGTAGACACACATCTTTGTGTTAACAGCCTGCACTCTTTGATGTAAGCTCAGGGAAGACAGAAGCCTTCACTGACGTAGAAGAAGTAAGCGTTCATTTGATCTTGATTTTCAGTTTGACTACATATCATGAAAGAGGAACTTCTTTCCCTCTATCCAGAAGGCTGGATGTATGTAAGTTTAGCACAATGAGAAACATTTTTAAGTCTATACTTAAAAGACAAACCAAAGGAATTTTAAAATCTTGAGCTTAGAGCCATGATAGTGGATCATACAGTGGAATGTTCTACCAGAGTTAGAGTAATAAATCAGAGCTCCACTGCTTAAAGTCAAAGTTCTGAACAGTCTTAACACAGCAGCAGCGTAGCAACAGGAAGAAATCTGAAGCTTTATTTATTTTTTTATACCTTGTGTACCATCCTTTTCAGGCTTCCAGGGACAATTTATTCAGAGCTGGCACCAATGGGGACAGAGAAAGGGGCCTGCAACAGGGAGGGATTGGCTGAGGACACCTGCTCCTGTCGGGGCCCAAGCTTTGGGAATGGGGTGGGGATGGGTGACTGCTGTCTGTGGGTCCCTGATGGGTCAACCTGGTGTGTGACTGCATCCAGTAAAGGGGGACAGGGCAAAGCAGAAGGGTCAGTTGGTGTTTTTCTCCAGAAAAGGAGGGGTGGAGCCAGAAGTTCATTTTCTCATGGCTTATGTAAGCAGACAAGCTTACCAGGGCCAGGGGCAGGCCTCAGTTTTTAGAGCGAAGGGAGAGGAAAAAACAGGGCTCTGTGTTCTGCTTCCTGTTTATGAACAAACATAGAAAGGCTGAGCACGGACTCAGCTTACACAGGGCCTGGCCATGGCCCACCCTGAAGATCAGATATCAGCTCTGTGTGCTCTGTGTGTTTTCCTTTCCTTTCCTTTCCTTTCCTTTCCTTTCCTTTCCTTTCCTT
>NW_026594320.1:0-1120 GCF_907164565.1 Psammomys obesus | reverse complement strand
TCCTTTCCTTTCCTTTCCTTTCCTTTCCTTTCCTTTCCTTTCCTTTCTCTTTTTTCTTTTTTTTCTTTGAGACAGGGTTTCTCTGTGTTTATCCCACAAACAAGCAAGCAAACAAGCAAACAAAAACAACTAAGCAACCCCAAACAACAACAACAACAACAACAAAACCCAAAAAATCAAGTAATTCTTCAAATTTTCCAAAATTAGAAACACATAGATCCCAGGATGGGTCCTATGTGAGCTGAGGCCTGACCGTGGCTATAAAATCAAATGAGTAAATGAAATCCAATAGTTAATATTGTCTACCTCTATAGAATTTCTATTGCATTCATATACAGATACTTTATGTTAAAGTAACAGTGAACCAGGCTTAGGGCTGAATGCTTCTGGTCTTGGGTGTTGCCTTATTCTTTCCTGCACACATCACCTAAGAATGAGAATCTCACACTGTTTACAGTAAAAGTGTAAAAAACACTTCTGTGTTTCTGTGGGCAATTGCAGCCCCGGCAGCCACCCTCAGGAACCACCCAGTCATCTCACTGAGGTTTCTTAGCAACCCTGTAGAGAGACAGTAACTTCAAACCCCGTTCCAATCTTATTCCACCCTCACAAAAACAAAGCAAACAAACAAATAAACAAAACAAAACAAGATAAAGGAGCCTTTACCCACACTCTTTGGGACCCCCACAGCATGCATAAGTCTATGTTAAGATCTTCTTGTTGTTGTTGTTTTGGTTTTTCAGCACAGGGTTTCTCTGTGTAGCCCCTGGATGTCCTAGAACTGGCTCTGTAGACCAGACTGGCCTCAAACTCAGAGATTCACTTGACTCTACCTCCCAAGTGCTGGGATTAAAGGCGTGCCCAACAAGCCTGATTGAAAAAGCATATTTTCAAAGATTCATAACTGTCTGGAGAAGCCCCATTCCTAGTACAAGCCTAATGATTCCCCTGCTGTTTTCCCTCATCCTGACTATTGGGAAAAGATAAAGGTAAAACAGAAGCAGGTAATTAGTTTCCTGTCAGACCGGACAGATCATTTTAAAAATAACCATCAACTTCTTTCAAACATTTTAACATTAGGGAGAAAGAACCTTCAGCAAGCTCATTAAGCCAGTGCGTC
>NW_026594319.1:0-6433 GCF_907164565.1 Psammomys obesus | reverse complement strand
GAACAAAGAGAAAGTAAAGCAATAGATAGATAAAGAAATAACCAAATCCTCCCTCCCGAATAAGGACTGGACACCAAAGTTCCTCGCCCAGAATTCCTCACACTTGAGACGCTGTGCAACCTCGATGAGTGAGCTTATAAGCCTGCTTGCAAATCTCCCTCTCTCTCCCTCCACCTGCCCCCTCCCGGAAGAATTTTCTGGATATGAAAATGGCCAAACAGGGGCTGGAGAGATGGCTCAGCGGTTAAGAGCACTGTCTGCTCTCCCTAAACGACCGGGGTTCAATTTCCAGCACCCACATGGCAGCTCACAACTGCCTGTAATGCCAATTCCAAGGGACCTGACACCTTCACACTAATGTACATGCAATAAAATTATAATAAAAAAGAATCCCACAGGGGAATAAATGAACGGAAGGATAGTGACAGTTCTTGAAGATGTTCAATTGTGTGGGGACAAGAAAACGTCCCAAATGTATAGACTTCAGAAGGCCCTGGTGGGGGCTGGAGCAAGAAGGAGGCACAGAGTGAGCCGGGTCTCATTTTTCCACCTGGATTCTGGACGCAGACATTAATAAATGAACGCCAAACATTCATAGGCAGACATCAACGTTGACCGGCAGACATCAGACACCACTATGTTTTTAGGTCGATTCATCCTATAAGGATGGGAGCCCTAAGTTTCAAGAGCTGTCTGGATCCGTGAATGATACTCCGGGATTTTGTGTGGAAAGAAAACATTTGACAAATTGGAAAGGAATTCAGGGAAAGGAAAAAACCTGCAGAAACCCGTGATCAAACCAGGAACGTTTAGATGTTTTCAGTCCAGTCCCGTGCTCTCCCAGCTGAACTCTTTCGCCGGCTGCTGCTGCTACACACTTTTTCTCTCTTTGGTTTATCTAAGGCGTTGCGTCCTCGGATTTTCCAAGCTATGATGCCTAGAGATTCACACCATTCACTGTCTTCAAGCCCTTCTTGGCTCACAGTTCCGCTCCTCCTGCTCCCCACTCTCCTCCCGCTCCCCACTCTCCTCCCGCTCCCCACTCTCCTCCCGGAGAAGGGCCGGGGTCACCTCTGAATGCAGTCAGCCTCCAGGCGCCCAGGGGTCACCGACGCCAGCCTGGCGAGCAAACGCTCCCCGGATGAGGCTCCGGCTCCGCCTGGGCAGGGCCACACCTGACTCAGATCCGGCCTCCCAGCCTGGTCTACATATCTGCGCGCACTCTCAGCTGCGAAGCACTGGGAAACAAAACAGGTGCGGACGCGCGTGGGCCCTGCCTGCTTCCTTCTCTCGGGGAAGCAGGAAGTGGAAGGCTTGTACTGGGGATCGAGGCGAGGGAGTAGGGACCCGAGATGGGCTGCTGAGAGCATGGAGCAGTGAGCTAAGGAGGCAGCCACATATGCAGGCGAGGGGACGGCTGGGTGGCGGTGGTCCAGCCCGCAGCTGTGGTGGCTGGGCCACGCCTGCAGGAGAGGGCCTGGAAAGGGCCGCTGAGGGGGCTCAGGAGGAGGTAGGGGCCTTGTTGATGGCCTTGATATGGGAGTGGAGGAAGGAAGGGATGTGCCCAAGAGTTAACATGATGGTTCTGCGGAAAGCCGAAAGTCACCTTTCCACAGGCAAAATTTATCAAACTAAGGTCCCGTCCCGTAAGTGCCCCCTTCAAAAGTCACGTGTCACAGCCCTGACAATGTCTAATATGTCAGAATGTGACTTTAAAGAATGGCTGCAACTTGTCCTGCTTACAAGATGTGCAGGGACAAAGATGAAACAGAGACTGAAGAAATGGCCCAATCAATGACTGAACCAACTTGAGACCCATCCTACGCGCTAGAACCAATCCCTGCTGACACTGTTAATGTTACTCTGCTGTGCTTGCAGAGGGGAGCCTAGCATAGCTGTCCTCTGAGAGGCTCCACGGAGCAGTGGATGGAAACAGATGCAGACTCAGAGCCAAACATTATTCCAGAGCTTGGGAAATCTTACGGAAGAGTTGGGAGAATGTGGTTATTTTCTGACAGGGGGCTGCGGCCACCATTGCTGACCACTGCTACTCTGGAAGGAAATGAATCTGGCTTCTGGGTGGAAATGAAGGAATCTTGGAGTCCCAAGTTCCACCTCCCTCAGCAACATGCACGGAGTGAGGTCCGAGCACAAGACTCCCGGATGGCACCAAAGATACGGAAAAAGAGTTTTCCCACCGTGTTACAGTTGGCTCTTTTTAATGAGATTGGCAGTGCCGGATGGCAGTGGAAACTCCCAGTACCTGATGCCTCAGTGTTACAGCCATTGAGTTAAGCTGCTGGTTCCTGCAGATGAGCACCGTGCTCAGTTGGGAGAGCTTCTGCAGCCACAGAGGCAATTCCTCTGGGGTCCAGTAGTGGCTGCTTCTGGGAAGAAAGGAGCCCTCCCTTCCCCAGAGTGAATGATGAGTCCCAGACGATCTTTAGATGGCGTTGGCCCGTTTATTTCATGTGAAATGGGGACTTGAACCTTGGGCAGCGGGAGGGGCTTTGAGGATGAATGGGTGTCATTGGCTGGGACTAGGAGGCGGGCAACGCTTGGGGGAAAGATAACAGGAGACAAGCTTAAGTGACTGACCCTGTAACCTTGAGTGACCACCTGTAATCCCAGGGCTGTGTCAAGTGCTCCTGAGGCAGGCACAGGAAATAAGGAGAGAGGGCTTTGTTCCACCCCTTCCATTCTCAAGATGAGCTTTTTAAGCCTCAAATGTGAGATTTCCAGGGTCTGAACATGCTCCATTTTCGTTCCCATGCCAATTCCTCTGGAGGCATGGCCCATAAGCCCGGCAGGGGAATGGCTGAGGGACCCACCCTGTGGGGACAAAAACTCCACAAAAAGACCAACAGAGTCAACTCACCTGGGCCCTTGGGGCTCACAGAGACTGAACCAACAACCAAAGAGCATGCATGGGCTGGACCCCGCCCCCATCCTCACACATATTCAGCAGATGTGCAGCTTGGTCTTCAAGTGAGTTACCCCACAACTATAGTGGGCGCTCTCCCTGACCCTTTTCACTGCCTGTGGACCCTGTTCCCCTTACTGGACCCTGCCTTGCCTGTCTTCACTGGGAGAGGACGTACCTCGTCCTGCCAGTAGTGCGCATACATACATGCAGGCAAAACTTGATGTGCCGGGGTCGAGGGGGGGTTGGTACCCATGGGGAGCCTCCCCCGTCTGGGAGGAGAAAGGGGTGGGGTAAGGGGAGAGGGACTGTGTGAGGGAAGGCCGGAGAGGGGGGGCTGTCTGGGAGGAGAGGAGGGAGCATCCATCAGAATGTAAAGTGAATAAATAAATAAATAAAATAGATCTGAAAAAAAAAAATGGCTACAACTACGTGGAGTCATTGGGGTGGGTCCTATGAAAAAAGGAGAGGTTGAAAGCAAAACATACACACACACACACACACACATGCTCACATGAGAACTGCCTTGGGCTTGCAGCCTCCAGTCCTGGAGGACTTACCTCTCTGTTGCTAAATACTCCCAGCCTTTGGAGTTTTGGCATGGGTATGGCAGCTGGACCCACACGACTAGCCACACTAGACCTGCCCATCTACCCACTGAAATTCCTGGACTAGTATCATGTTTGGGGGTGATTTAGAAGAAAAAGGAGGGCTTACTCCCTTCTGGAACCCTAGTCCCTTCTTTATCCAATCTATGTTAGGCAAACACTCTACCCTGAGACCTTTTAAACTGTAAGTTTGAGACAGTCTTACTAAGTTGCCCAGGGTAGCCTTGGCCTCATTTAGTAGGTCAGGCTGGTTCTGTTCCTGGCATCCACATGGCGGCTCACAACCATCAGCTCCAGTTTCAGGGCATCTGATCCCTCTACCGACTTCTACAAGCAGCAGGCACGCCCGTAGTGCAGGATACGTGCAGGCAAAACACTACCACACACAACATAAGATAAACAAATATAAAACAAATCAGTTTGGATACATAAAGTCTTATCTCAAAAAGTAAAATAAAAAACAAAACAAAGAAAAAATGGGAATAAGCCATACACTGGGGAGGTTGAGGCAGGAGGGTTTTTCCTGGAGTTGAAAGGATGCTAGGGTTGTAGGCCAATCAGGAATTAAGAAAACAAAACTCTGGGGAGAAGTGGGCACCTAAAGCATGCTTTCTCATCGCATGCTTTCATTTGGCTTTTAAAAATAAAGCCAATCTTCAGAATAAAAACGGAATAAGATGAGAAAAAAAATGGGAGGGAGAAGGAGGGTCTTCTTGGCAGAGGCAGCCCTGTTTGCCAGCTGGGCACCCTCTTGGGAGTTGAATTACCCAGACGCCTGGGGCCTGGACTTCCTTCCTGACATGGCCATTCCCCTGAGGTTTGTTCTGCTACTCTGACGTCTACACCAATGTGTAGCACACACGTGGCCCCAGAGTTCCTGTCCTCTACGTCCACAGTGGCTCCGATGCCTTCCCAGAGGAGCGCCAGTGGGCTGAAAACATCCACTCAGACATATCTGAAGGCTGGGGTGTGGCTCCGTTTGTGGAGCGCTTACCTAGAAGGCACAATAGCTCTCACTACCTAAGCCAGACGTGGTAAGGCATGCCTGTCATCCCAGCACCTGACAGGGCTTTGAGGCTGGCCTGGGCTGTGAGAGACCCTTTCTCACTAGCACACAAGGAGGTGCTCCTGGCCCTTTCTGCTCACCAGCCACAGGGATGAAGCGCCCGCCCCAGTCTGGCTTATGTGGCACTGGGGATGGTACCTGGACTGCAGCTTAGCCCTGCTAAGAGCGTGGAAAACGACTGCTTTGCATTTCCTGCCTGCTTGAGGGTGAGCGTCTGTCCTGTCCCCAAGGCAGGCCTGTATAACCTCCTGGCAGTGCTGACCCAGTCTGGGGCAGGTTTGGGGGAAGACAGGCATAAGGTTCACTGATGCCAGTCGTGGAGGTGGGAGACCAGGTCTTCCAGCTGCCTCCCCAACAGCTGGGGAGCATTCCGGGACAAAGCAGGGTGGCTAAGGGCGAAGCACTCACTGCTCTAAACTCAGATCCATTTTGAGACTTAAATAGTGTGCTAGGAGTCCCTAGGGTATCAACAATGTGTGCAATGGATCAGGATCTTTCCAGGATTCATAGGAATCGCTGACACTTCATTCCCCATTGCCTATGGGTTTCCCACTTACTTCCTATGTAGCTCAACTTGGTCTTGCATTGATCCTTACCAGCTGAGGATACAGGTTCGAGACCATACCCAACTATATTAGCTTTCCAAAGTTTGATACCTCAGTCTGTTAAGGCTCTTTGGTTACCCATGCCCAGGTGGTACACAGCTGAAATGCAGGTTCTCAGGCTGAGCTCACGACTCCGAGACCAAGTCAGGTGCCGACCCGACTCAGATGAACTGGGCAGCTGCTCCAAGGTGGCTGGACAAGTTCTAGCAGTGACTGCCGTGGTTCCGCAGTGGCTGCCTGGTCGGAAGTCAAGCCTGGGATCCAGCGGTGAATCCTCCAGGGAGAAGGGCAGCCATTCTTTCCCCAAAATAAACAGCAAGTCTCAGAAGATCATTGATGAAGTAGATGTGCACTTCATTTTGGGAACAGGGGCATTATAAACCTTGGGCAGTGGGGAAAGTCTTTGAGGATGAACGAGTTTGATTGGCTGGGGCTAGGGAGTGAGAAAAGGTGACAGCCTACATGACTGACCACTTTAGCCACCTGGTGGTTGTTATGTGCTGTAGAGGTGGGCACAGAAACAAGAGGAGAGCTTTGTCCCACACCTTCCGTTTATAAGATGAGATATTAAATCAGGTTCCGAGATTTCTGGGGCTTGAACATGCTCCATCTCCCCACTTTCATGCCAGTTCCTCTGGAGGCACGGTCGAAGAGCTCCACACTTTGTGGCATCAGCTTTTTCCTTAGTCGAGAAGGTTCAGAGTCAAGGAACATTGATTTCCGAGGTGGGGGAGGAAGAGCAGGAGGAAGGCTTGAGGGCTAGATTTGGCCAAGGGTTAGCTTCAAAGGAAGAAATGTTCACAGGATCTGGGGTAAGGCAGAGGGAAATGAGGGTAAATATAAGGAATAGACTATCTTATTTCCAACAAACACTGTCAAAATGCATTATATTACATGTATAAAAATATAATGAAACTCATTGTTACCTATAATTATATGCTAATATTGTCAAAGGAGAGAGTATTTTTTACCCAAAGGAATAATTCTGTGAAAGTTGAGACATAAATTTTTCTTTTTCTTTTTGAGACCGGGTTTCATTGTCTGGCCCTGGCTGTCCTAGAACTTGCTCTGTAGACCAGGCTGGCCTTAGAACTCACAAAGATCCACCTGCATCTGTTTCCTGAGTGCTGGGATCAAGGAGTGCATCAACACAACTGGGTGACACATGAATTGTTTAAAACCTCATCGTGTGTGTGTGTGTGTGTGTGTGTGTGTGTGTGTGTGTGTGTGT
>NW_026594318.1:0-1980 GCF_907164565.1 Psammomys obesus | reverse complement strand
ACATTAGGGAGAAAGAACCTTCAGCAAGCTCATTAAGCCAGTGCGTCAGCCAGTGAGTCATGTCAGGCATCTCGTTTCAAAAATAAACTTTGCCCGGCGTTCAGAAGCAGGAGGATCTCTGAGTTGGAAGCTAGCCTTGTTTACATAGTGAGGTCCAGGTCAGGGTTGCACAGTGAGACCCTGTCACAGATATGATAATAAGATGGAGAAATGGCTGAATGGTTAAAAGAGAGCATCAGCTCTAGTTCCAGGGGATCTGACACCCTCTTCTGGTCTCCTCAGGCACTAGACACATGTGGTGCATAGACATACATGCAAGCAAACACACACATAAAAATACATCTTTAAAAATAATAAAGAATGGCTTCCTTTCTGCCTCCTCTGCCATCATGGCACCAGTGAAAAAGCTTGTGGCGAAGGGGGGCAAAAAAAAGAAGCAGGTTCTGAAGTTCACCCTTGACTGCACCCATCCTGTAGAAGATGGAATCATGGACGCTGCCAATTTTGAGCAGTTCCTCCAGGAGAGAATCAGGTGAATGGGAAAGCTGGGAATCTTGGCAGAGGGGTTGTGACCATCAAACGGAGCAAGAGCAAGATCACTGTCACCTCTGAGGTGCCTTTTTCCAAAAGGTATTTGAAATAATCTCACCAAAAAATATTTGAAGAAGAACAATCTTCAAGACTGGTTGCGTGTTGTTGCCAACAGCAAAGAGAGTTATGAATTGTGTTACTTCCAGATTAACCAGGATGAGGAGGAGGAGGAGGAAGAGGATTAAGACACATTGGTCTGGAATGTTTTGTATTAATTCATAAATAAAATTTAGGAAAAAAAAATAATAAAGAATGGTGGCACACCCCTTCAACCCCAGCACTAAGGGAGGCAGAGGCAATCAAAATTTTGTGAGTTTGCTAGCCAGGTCTACAAATTGAGTCTTATAGACAGCCAAGACTACACAGAAAAACCCTGTCTCTAACAAAGAAACAGAAACAAAGCCTAGTTTCCTTTAGATCTGAGGTGAATTTTTTTTTTTTTTTCTTTCTTTCCTTTCTGTTTGTTTCTTTGCTTGCTTGCTTTTAGCAAGGACTTGTAGAGAAGTCCGGTCACATGACAGGAATGCGGTGACAGAGGTCACTACCACTGTGCTGTCAACCTGAGCTGTAGAACATATGGAATCTTTTATTATTTTATTTTGTATTAAAGTGCACCTTTAATTGAAGGGTAAGACATGCGGGTTCCGGGCGTGTCTCAGCATGAAAAGCCCACTGCGCATGTCACTCATTCTAATCAGGTACCAGCGATTGCGGCTCAAAGCCAGGTCCCGGGCGGGACAGCTGGACTTGGAGCGCCCTGCACACCTGCCCCCTGGGGGTCAGTGTCAGAGGGTGTCCCGGAGCCACGACGTGCAAAATCCCAGGGTGGTTCTTCCTCTAGCTCTGCAGCGGTTCAGTTATCAGAGCCGTCTGGGCATCGCTTTGCCCTGCTGCCCCGCCCGTTTTTCTCTCTTCCAGAGACGCATAATCAAATTTTCACACATTCCAGGATAAGAATGAATGCGAAATTCTGAGTTCCAAGAGGTCAGCACAATAGCGACGTTTACAAGAACGTGTTCGGTGGCGCTGTTGAGATGCCAAGACCCAGAGCAGGAGGGCAAAAAGTGGAGATGCCGGGGATCGAACCCGGGGCCTCATACATGCAAAGCATGCGCTCTACCACTGAGCTACATCCCCCAGCTGCCCTTGCACCTGCCCCGAAAATCCCTCCTACATGGTATCAATAATGTTTCATCTTACTTTCTTCCGTCTTTTCCTCGAAATTAAAATCGTGGGAATTGATTTCAAAGGCTCTGAAGGGATAAGCGACATCGCCGCCTGTACTTCGCCAACACGTGTTCCTTAGGGCCTTGATAGACGCTAAAATTGTATTCGTTTCAAAGAACAAAGAGAAAGTAAAGCAATAGATAGATAAAGAAATAACCAAAT
>NW_026594317.1:0-4188 GCF_907164565.1 Psammomys obesus | reverse complement strand
AGAAAGAAAGAAAGAAAGAAAGAAAGAAAGAAAGAAAGAAAGAAAGATGGATGATTGATTCAGTTTTTTGGTGCAGGTGTAATGTATGCACCCTTGCAAACAGCAAAGGAGGCATCAGGTGTCCTGCTCTATCCTCTCCGCATCATTCCCTGGGGACAAGGAACCTAGGGACTCTGAAACTGGAGCTAGGTGGGCAGCCAGCAAGCCCCAGCAGTGCTGCAGTCTCCACAGCACCTCCCAAGGTGTCGCAGAGTGCACACACCCTGAGTTCTGGAAGCTGAACCTCAGGTCCCCATGCTCGCCCAGCTAGCACTCTGACCTACAGAGCCATCTCTCCAAAACCTCTTAAAGATTTCCGGCTTTGCAAAGATTCTGACACATGCTTCAGTGATAGTGGTTTATAAAGACATACTGTGATTATTTTTTTTAGGCCCCAAAGCACATTGTTAGTAACTAGAAAACTGTTTTTGGAAATACACACATTAGCATATTATCATGTTTGCTTTCTTTGATTTTTGCTACCTGCAACTTCAAGAGAGCCATGATGTATGAAGTGAGGGTAATCCCTACATAAATCGGAACACGGTGTTTCCAGGGACCGATGTAAACAACGGCCCTGAAGGCAAGCTTTTATGCCCCTGCTAAAATACAGGCATATGATTGCTTCAGATGCTTCTGAGTGCCACCAGCAGCAATGTTCTGAGTGGGATGATGAATTTAAATAATGCCTTAAAGAAGATCTTATTCCCATTCTTATTACCACTACGTACATGTACGACTCTCGGTCAATACCATTCTCGACTCTAGATCCTACTTACTTAGACTAGGGTGGTGCAGCACACAAACCAACATGGGGCTCAGCAAATGCCCTGGCGTGGCGTCTCCTCAGGCTTACATAAAGTTCGTGGGCTGTGGAGATGGACCAGGTGATGAAGGGCTTGGCATCCCAGCATAAGGGCCTGAGGCTGGTCCCCAGAAGTTACATCAAAAGGCTGAGTGCGGTGTTTGTAACCCGAGTGCTAGAGAGGCAGCGATGGGGGAGCTCTGAGACTGCACCAACACACGAGGGCTTGCGTGGTGAGTTCCAGGCCGCTGAGAGGCTCTGTCTTAACAAACAAGGTGATGGTTCCTGCAGAACGACACACGGAGTGATTCCACACCGTGTTCACGCAGGTGCGCACCCATGTAAACCCCGCTCACTCAGTGTCCACAGGTCCTTCTATTACACAGACACTTACATAAAATACTTTCATTTGTGTATGAGAAGTTCTTAATCCTGGGAGTATTTATAGCAGGATTTCTTTAAAAAAACAAACAAACAAACAAACAAACAAACAAAAAAACACCATGTGGGGCTGGAGAGATGGCTCAGGGGTTAAGAACACTGTCTGCTCTTCCAGAGGTCCTGAGTTCAATTCCTAGCAACCACATGGTGGCTCACAACCATCTATAATGTGAGCTGTGCCCTCTTCTGGTATACAGGTCTACATTCAGACAGAGCACTCACATACATATAAAAATAATAAATAAATAAACAAACAAATAAATAAATAAGTGAATATTCAGCTGGGTGTGGTGGCACACGCCTATAATCCCAGAGCTCATGGAGGCAGAGGCAGGCAGATCTCTGTGAGTTCCAGGCCAGCCTGGTCTACGAAGCAAGTCCAGGACAGACAAGACTACACAGAGAAACCCTCAAACTTACAGAGATCTGTCTTCCCCTTCCTCCCAAGCACCGGGATCACAGGCATGCTCGACCACACCGGGGTTTTCTTATATCTTTTTATAACTCCTTTTGAGACTATCATCATTTTAAACTTAACAGTTTACAGGAGGCCGGTGGGGTGCCTCGGGAGGTGAAGGCACTTGCTGCCAAGCCTGAGATCTGGACACAGTGGGGTATGTGCGTGCATTCACACAGACACACACGAGTAAGTGAACAAATACAGTGAAAGGTTAAAAACAGAGAATCAAGGGGAAATACTATTAAAAAGGAATGAAAGGAAGGGAAGGAAGGGAGGGAGGGAGAAAGGGAAGGAAAGAAGGAAAAAAGGAAGGAAGGAAGAAAAAGAAGAAGAAAGGAAAGGACAGAGGAAGGGAGGAAGGAAGGGCCAGGTGTGATGGTACAGTCCTTTAATCCTAGAATCCTGAAGCAGAAACAGGTAATCTATGTGAATTCAAATGCAGTTTGATCTATTTCTGGGCTAAGTAATGAGATTCTGTCTTAACAATAACAACAAAACAAACAAACAAAAACCACATTAAAACCTTTGGAGCAATGGATTATGACTGACTGACTTACAGACCACAAATGAATGAGACAACGGAAACACCTCTGGGCTTTGTGTTTTATGTACACGAACAAAATACACTTATCTAGAATGTTATTTCTTTTTAAAAATCCTGTTTGATTTTTAACATGGGAATTACTTTATTTTTGAGACAGAGTCTGGGTGGCTCGGGCTGGTGCCACTATTTCATCTGAAAATGACCTTGAACTCCTGGTCTTCCCACCTCTGCGTCCCTGGTGCTGGAATCATAGGCGCACACCCTGGCCAGTCAGTGCTGCAGACCAAACCCAGCACTCTGGGCGTGCCTGGCATGCCTGGCACGCTACTGAGCTGCATCCCCTGGCCATGAATATTTCTTGGGAATAGAAAGGAGAAGTAAGTTTCACTTTTTCTGCAGTTTTTGTTTGGTTTGTTTTGAGACAGGGTCTCATGTAGCCAGGGCAGCCCTTGAATTTCGGATGCTCCCAGGCACTTGTTGTGTCTTTTGGTGATGTGTGTCATGCAGGAGTCATACTGCTTCTACGAGTTTGAGGGTAAAAGTGCCCACAGCAACATTTCCTTCAACACTTGTAAGATGCCTGTTACATAAGGAAATATTCCTGAATGTTCTTTGCTGCCTCCGAGAACCCTTATCCTGTTGTCAGCAGATGTAAGATTTCTTCTCTGGGGATGGCTTCAGCATGGGGATAAATTTATAAACCCAAACTACTGGTTCTACTACCATGCTACATAAGAGCGAATGAGGCAGTATTAGGTGGACGGCACCACCGCCATCCATTCCCCCGAGGGTCTGGGGCTTTGTCATAGAAATTAAACAGTTACCGGAATTCCACAAAGCACCACCGTTAAGCTTTTAAGACCGAGCACACCATTCGACAGCCAAAGGCAAGTCACTCAGCCTAAGAAACTTCACTTCCAACACAAGCTCTTACAGGGTTTGAAGCACCGGGCCTGTTCAGGAAAGCAAGCGCGGGTCCTTGCAGGCTCCAAGACACTCCTGGGTTTGGGTCGGACCGCTCTTCCTCCGCAGTTTTCCTGCTTACAGTAAGCTATCGCTCACCCATGCAGACAGCTTCAATAACAGTTACACTGCGCTTCCTACACAGGCCGGCAGTTAGCCGGCAGCAGGTTCGCAAGTGCCGCTGGAGTTGTATGATGCTGAGACCAGGATTACTCGGCGTGGCACAGGCCTGCAGTCCAGGAGGCAGATGAGGGAGAATCTCTGTCTGATTTCAGCCTGGGCTACACAGTGAGCTCCGGCCATCCAGGGCTATGTACAGAGTCCCTGGGCTAAACCAGTCCATCTCAGTGGGAAGAAGTCCTTCTGTGGTTGCTGAGTGCACATGAGGCTATAGAGATTAAAAAAACGAAGAGGGAAAAAGAGAAAAGGTCACAGGACTCCATTCCTCAGGGAAACAACCAACCCAGGAGGGTGACCGTCTAGAGCCTGTGTGATTCACATGATAATAGGTTCCCAAGTAATTTATCCCCAAGGCAGGGACACTGTGAGCTCGGAAGGGACTCTGTTTATTAATGACCCCTACACTAGTTGCGAAGACTCTCTCATGCCTGCCTCTATATGAGCCTACAAGGTGTGTTACAGAACAAACCAGGAGTAAGGGGCTGAAAAACAAAGTAGCTGAAATAAAAGTTAATTAGTTCAGATCTCTGATGTTAAAAACTGCATTTAAACATTTAAATTGCCAGGGCTCATCAACATGGCTTAGGCTAAATTCCACCAAGGCTGGAACCTGAATTTGATCCCCAGACCTACTGGTAAAGGAGAGAACTGAGTCTTACAAGTTCATCTCTGACCTCCGCAGGTGCAGGACACATATGAGCATGTACAGACACACACACACACACACACACACACACACACACACACACACACACA
>NW_026594316.1:0-2975 GCF_907164565.1 Psammomys obesus | reverse complement strand
AGGGAGAGAGGAAGGGAGGAAGGGAAGGAGGGAAGGAAGGAAGGGAGGGAGGGAGGGAGGGAGGGAGAGAGGAAGGAAAGGAAGGAGGGAGGGAGGAAAGAAGGTGGCAGGCAACAGCCCCTTCTGTCTCTCATCGGTGGATTTCTGTCACTTGCTATCAGCTCACACTGCCAGTCACTGTATTAGTCAGGGTTCTCTAGGGGAACAGAACTGATGGAATAAATCTATAGAGAGAAAGGGGACTCATTAGAATGGCTTATAGACTGTGGTCCAACTACTCCAACAATGGCTGGCTGTCTACCAATGGAAGGTCTAAGAATCCAGCAGGTGTCCAGACCATGAGCCGGGATGTCTCAGCTGATCTTTAGTATATGCCAGAATCCCAAAGAAGTAGGCTGGAATGGCAGTGCAGGAATAGATATGCCAGCAAGAGGGAGAGCAAACGGGCAAAGAGCAAGCACTTCCTTCTTCCATGTCCTTAAATAGGCTGCCAGCAGAAGGTGTGGCCCTGATTACAGATGTATCTTCCCTCCTCAAAAGATTCAATTAAAAAAAAATCCCTCACAGGTGTACCCGGCCACTTGGGTTAATTCCAGATGCAGTCAGGCTAACAACCAAGACCAGCAAGGAAGAAGGCAGGTTGCTGACATCTTCAGTCCCTGCCACAATACACCGACTTCTAGACTTCTGAATGCATAAGACTACCCTGTCCCCTTCTTCAGAAACTATGCAGTGACTTTCACCACATCTAATTTTGTCTCATCAACCACTTTGAAAAGCCAAGTATTTGGGGCGGTGGTGGCACACACCTTTAAAATCCCAGTACTCAGGGAGGCAGAGGCAGGCAGATTTCTGTGAATTCAAGGCTAACCTCTTCTAGAGAGTGAGTTCCAAGACAGCCAGGGCTACACAGAGAAACTTTGTCTTGAAAAAAAAAAAAAAAAAAAAAAAAAACCAAGTACATCTGCAAAAATTGGTGCACACCTTTAATTCCAGCACTTGGGAAGTAGAAGCAGGCGGATCTCCACCAGTTTCAGGCCAGCTTGGTCTACATAACAAGTTACAGTCAGCCAGGACTACATAGCAGATCTCGTCTCAAATACATACATACATACATACATACATACATACATACATACATACATGCATGCATACTGCTCAGCATCTATTTGTCCTCTGTCTTAGTCACTGTTCTATTCCTGCAAGGAAACCATTACCACAGCATTTAATTGAGGGCTGGCTTACAGTTTCAGAGGCTTAGTCTATCATTAGCACGGCAGGGAGCATGGTGGCAAGCATGGTGCTGGAGAAGCAGCAAAGAGCTACATCCTGGTCCACGAGCAGAAAAAAGAAACTGGGGCTGGCATGGGCTTTCGATGCCTCAAAGCCTACTTCTCCAACAATGCTACACCTCCTAATCCTTCTAATCCTTTCAAACAGTTCTGTTCCCTGGTGACTAGGCATTCAAATAGACCAATGCAGCCTCTAAAGCATGGCTCTAAGTTACCACAGAAAACTTCTTCCTTTGTTTTGACTGTGAATTGGATGGAATAGATCTCATCCTATTGGGCTTATATAACAATCTTGGCCCCTTGTCTGATTTGTCAAAGGAATGTAAACCTATCAGAATGAACGGAAGATGTTTTCTGAGACTCTATGGTTGCTACACCTGGGCAGAGCCAAACACAGGGTGGGAGGATAACTGGGTACAGCATGAGAAAACACCAGTCATCACCCACGATGACATTATTCTCTTCCTCTATTTTTATTTTGTAAACTAACACAACCCACTCATTCCTCCTCCTCCTCTTCTTTTCGAGACAGTGTTTCAAGGTTGCTCAAGCTCATGAAACTGAGGATGACATTTCATTGCTGAGCCTTCTCTTTCCACCTCCCAAATGCTGGGATCATAAGCAGACCCCACTGTTTCTGGGTTAGTGATGCCAGGGCTCAAACTCATGCATGCTAAACAAGCACTTTACCAACTGAACTACATCATCATCATCATCAATATTTCTTTTATTCTGCTTTACCTTTACTGTTGGCGAGCGTAGGGAGATGAAAAGGAATGTTGGAGATGGTTTCCGGGTGTGTGCCCAGCACATCAGTGTGCATTAGCAGCAGAGTGGGATTCAGAGTTAGAAATATTTTCAGTGAATAAAACAAGTTCACCCTACGGTCGTCACACACTAGCCTCGTTCCCTCGGGCATGGAACAAGAAGCTAAAGAGTCATTGGTCTAGGGGATGGGTCTCACTTAGGAGATGCTGTTTAATCCCAGCTAGAAGGAAGGCAGCTGTCTGATGCAATGCCAGCCTCTTTTCCTATACAATGCTACCTCGAAAGCTTTGGCTGGATCTTCTCACCTCAATTAATCTAACCTAGAAACTTCCTCACAGAGACGTGTCTCCTTCGTGATTCTAGATCCTTTTAAGTCCATAATCAGTATTAACCACCACCCTGGATATGGTGGCTCACTGCTGGCTCCTAGACAGGAAGATTAGAAGTTTCAGGCTAGCCTCAGCTACCACAGCAAGGCTGAGGGCTGCCCGTGCTACAGGAGACCCTCTACTAAACAAATAAAACAACAAAGCCTAATCAAACCCTGCCCACCCACTGCCCAGGACCGTCTCTGACCACAGGTGAAGGTCAGAAAACGTTTCTTGAATACACTGTTTTAAAAACTCTTAAAAGATTCTGTATATTTGGCTGGGCAACGTGGTGCAAGCCTGTAATCCCAGTGCTCTGGGAGGTGGAGGCAGGCAGAGTTTGAGGCCAGCCTGGTCTACAAAGCGAGTCTAGGACAGCCAAGGCTATACGGAGAAACCCTGTCTCAAAAAACAAAGGAAGGAAGGAAGGAAGAAAGGAAGGAAGGAAGGAAGGAAGGAAGGAAGGGAGAGAGAAAGAGAGAGAGAGAAAGGAAGAAAGGAAGAAAGAAAGAAAGAAAGAAAGAAAGAAAGAAAGAAAGAAAGAAAG
>NW_026594315.1:0-10996 GCF_907164565.1 Psammomys obesus | reverse complement strand
CACACACACACACACACACACACACACACACACACACACACACACACGTCAACTGTGTTTTTAGCAGGCAAAGAACTGTTGTTAAAATGACCGCTATATGAAAGCTCTCTTTTTACGGGGTGGGGCAGGGCCTCCTGTATACTCACGTAGCCACAAACTGAGTCTACCTGCCTCTCTCTCCTCAGGACCAGATCCCAGCCATACCCACCAGGTCTGACTCTGAAGGGCGGGGCTGTCCAGAAGTTTAGATCAGCGCTAGGTTATATGAAGAAAACTTAAGATAATTTGTTGTTGGAACAAGTATATTATAGATGTCTTCATTTAATACCAAAAGTTAATAAGCCAGCTCTAATTGGGTAATTACTGAAAAGCGTCAGTCCAAATCTCTTTCTTAACCCACTGTCATTTCCAAAATTATTAAAAACTTTAATCTCCCCACTGCAGATAACTCTACGTGCTTAGGGAATAAGTAATCTTCCCAAATAATTCTCCCTAAAGATCCATGTATCTTAGCGAATCTGTTTTACCCTCCTCCATGCCAATAAATAGCACAAGACGTGTGTGAAAGCACAACTCCCATAGCATAGGAAGTCAAGCCACTGGAGACTTTGTTGCTTAGGGATTTCTAGCCAAAAAATAAGGGTTTTTCTGAAGAATCTGTGAAAAGGTTTCTGTAAACATCTTTTTGTTTTGTTTTTCAAGACAGGGTTTCTCTGTGTAGCCTTGCTGTCCTGGACTCACTTTATAGACCAGGATGGCCTCAAACTCACAAAAATCCTCCTGCCTCTGCCTCCCTGAGTGCTGGGATCACAGGCGTGCGCCACTGTGCCCGCCTCTGTAAACATCTCTTCCCCCATCTTTTGAAGTAGGGTCTTTCTATGTAGCCCTGACTATCCTGGGACTCACTGTGTACACCAGGCTGGCCTCAAACTCAGAGATCTGCCTGCCTCTGCCTCTAGAATGCTGGACTAAAAGGGTGCGCACCATACCCAGCTCAAGCAGTATGCGCTTTTAACTCCCAAGCTCCGTCTCTCCAGCTCTTAAAAATATGTGTTTTAAAAGTAAGTGTGTCTGTGTGTGAGCACAGGAGCCACGGTACTCAGATGGAGGTTGGAGGACAATGTACAGAAATAGATTCTTTCCTCTCGCATTCTGGTGAGCCCCAGAAATCACACTCAGGCAGTCAGGCTTGGCCGCAAGGACCTTTACCCATGACTGATTTTCAGGGGTCCCCTCAAAACATCATGCCATGGAATAACCTAATTCAAGGCTAAAACAGCGTAACATATATTTACCAGCAGGATGATAAAATCATAGTTGCACCGATAGGAAAAGACACGAAATATAAAGTATGGCACGATCCTAGCTTTGCTTAAAATATATTTATGTATATGCAGCGTGTTAATAAAAGAGTCTGGTGAATAAACAGACACCTGGTGGCATGGACTATCGCTGTGCCACTGTGTTCGTGGATCCAGACCCTGCGCCACACGGCTGCCCCACCTTTGCTCTGTGCAGCCTGGGTGTTAGCTGGCAAGACCTGGCTGGGACTTGGCAGATGGTCTGAAGCCACACTCACACACTCACTTATATCTGTATTTGCCCTGAGATACCATCATCTAATGGGCCTAGTTTGCCTAGGAGAAGCAACCAGGGTGTCTGCAAAGGCCTCCACCACTGTACATTGTAAGTGTTCCCCCAAAACTTGTAAATGGTTTGGTCTCAGCTTTGTGCTCATAGAGTGGAAACTTTTTTTTTTTTTTTTTTGAGACATGGTTTCTCTGTATAGCTCTGGCTGTCCCAAACTCACTTTGTAGACCAGGCTGACCTTGAACTCACAGAGATCCGCCTGCCTCTGCCTCCCTGCGTGCTGGGATTACAGGCGTGCACCCCCCCCCCCCAGATGACAGTGGAAGCTTTTGGGAGTTGGGCCTAAAGTGAGGTGTAGTCCCGTATGCTTGTGTTATGTGACACTATTCCTGGGAAACGTGAACAATGTCTACTAAACCCAAATAAGGAACCAGTAACAGACTGAAATAAGGGTACCACCAATGGCCAACCAGTGAACTAGGGACCTTTACTGGGGTTACTTAAAGGAGTATGAATGAGGAGCTACTTAAAGGAGTATGAGGGAAGAGTTACTTACAGGAGAAGAAATAATTCAAAAGACAGCTGTACTACCAAGGCCCACCTCAGCCTGGGTGACGGTTTATAAGATCTGGAACCTTGGAGCTCATCGTACAACCTACAGGCAGCTCAACAGGTTGAAGACTGTCTCTTTCAAGCGGCTGGTCTGGTTTGAGCTTCCAGGAAGCTTATTTCTCTAAGCAGTTCTTACTGCTTGTATATGCTTGTTGAGTTCTAGTAAATCTCGTCAGTTTCAGGAACTTCCTGAAGCTACTGACTTGTTCATTTCCTCAGTTTTAAGGAGCTTCCCTACCAGATGAAATGTTTTATCTCCAGCTCCCCCTCCCCCCAGGGTAGAATGTTTAATCCCCAAGGAAATTGCTCTCCAACAATTTATAATCCTAGTACTTGAGTAGCTGGGTGGTACATACCTTTAATGCCAGCACTTAGAAGGTAGAGGCAGGCAGATCTCTGTTGAGTTAGAGGCCAACTTGGTCTACATAGCTATTTACAGGACAGTCAGGGATACATAGAGACCCTGCTAAAAAAAAAAAAAAAAAAAAAAAAAAGGGAGGGAGGGAGGGTGGAAGGAAGGAAGGAGAGAAAGGGGAGGGGAGGAGAGGGAAGGGAAGAAAAAAGAAATGAAGAGAACAGAAGAGAAGAGAGAAAAAGTAGAACTCAGTGGTTGAGTGGTCCTCAATCCTGGTATCACACCTTCAAAAGATGGCTGGGGACACCA
Organism: Psammomys obesus; assembly: GCF_907164565.1. Lineage (NCBI taxonomy): Eukaryota > Metazoa > Chordata > Mammalia > Rodentia > Muridae > Psammomys > Psammomys obesus. The sequence continues at coordinate 8,130 of NW_026594315.1, read as the reverse complement.
TCTCTTTTTCTCTGTTTCCCAGCCACAAGGACAAGCACAGTTTTGCTCCACCAGCCACTCCCACTGTGGCTATCCCACCAGGCCCTAAAGCTGTCAGGGACTGAAGCCATGAGCTGAAGTAAACCTTTCCTCCTAGCAGGCTGATTTCCTCTGGTATTCTGTCACAGAAATGGAATGCTCAACGTGGCCTCTTGGTATCACTGGCTGCTCCGGACAGTCTAACCTGCATCATGGAGCTTCAGGCTGGAGAAGGGCAGTCAGGAAGCTGGGAGCTGCCCCACCTTTCATGACACAGCTTCATTCCACTGTGTTCCAGGTGCAGCACACACAGGAGGACCTAGACCTCACGTCTGGACGGCAGGGAGACTATGCATCCATGTTCTAGAACCACCATCAGAGAGAAGCACAAGCCTGTCTCTAAGCAATGCCTCATTCAGACACACTTCAGTGGGAATGGCCTGAAAGCCGTAACTTGGCGCATGAGCTTTGTGGAGTCCTCTCTGCTTTAGAAATGAGGGACCTCACAGGTGACAAGGCAGGCACTCCCATCCCCCACGCTGTAACTGAGCAAACTAAGGCAGCTCGGGCACCCATGGAGCTTGCTCTAAGCCACATCCATCAATCGTGCTTCAGCCCTAGGCCCTCCCTAGGGTTCCCTCCAGCACTCAATCCTGAGCTGTGATGCAAAGGCCAGTCAAACCGCTTTGAAACCACCTCTCCCAAAAACTGACCTTTGATTTTCTTGGATTTAGGTGCATGATTGATGGTGAATCTTTACCAGATCCTCACAGGAGTGCAAACAGCATTGGTGAACGTGAGTACCACCTGCTCTCCGTCCTGGGGCCTGAGCCTACAGCCACATTCAGCCACAGCTGGGCTTGGGCTGAGGTGCTGGGACACTGGACTCAGGGTGGTACTGCATTGGGGGTTTGGTTGCCCTGCCCCACCACCAAAGGCCTGTGTGTTCAAGGCTAGCCCTTAGCTTTGTGCTATTGAAAGGTAATAAAGGCTCTTAAGAGGCAGGCATGGGAGCTTTACTCACAGCAGATCATTTTGTGCTTTTAAAGATTCCCTAAGTGTTTTCTGTCCCCTCCTCCCCTCCACAGTTTGATGTTATCACTCCTCCATAAGGAGCTGAGTTAAGATCTGAGATAGGGGATTGAGTACAGTGCTTGCCTCACAAGCATGAGGACCTAGTTCAAATCCCCGGAGCCCACATAAAGCCAGACATGGTAGTCCTCATCTATAATCCCAGGTCTCCTACAGCAAGAAAAAAGGCAGAGACAGAAGAGCCATCAAAGCTGGTCCACACAGCAGCAAACAAGAGACTTTGTCTCAGTCAAGTGGAAGGTGATCTCCACATGAGCATCATGGCACACGTGAACACATGACCATCCCCTTACCCCCACCCCATGAACGTGCACACAAGGATTTAAAAAGGAAAGCGTTGGGATCCAGGACCAGGGATACAGCTCAGGGTTAGAGCACTGGCACAGCACATGCATGGCCCGGGGCACAACTCCTAGCACTGCGGAAGCCAGAAAAGGGAAGGCTCCAATTCCTCTCCTTTGGACTCTGGTCTGACCTAATGATGCTTGTGAGCAGATGCATGGGAAGAAAACGATGTCACATGACTTCCCAGGCTCACACAGAAGACACTAATCTGCTTCTGCTCAGCTGTCTTACGATACCGCTCTGTGGTAAGCCATCCACCATATATGAAGTCCAGCTCCCTAGGAGTCCCAGTGCCCCACATAACATCCCAGCACAGCCAGCCTTCCAGCCATCTTTGCCACACACCACACAAGGGTGCCAGCATCCTGGTCCAGGCCGGTCCACCCACCGGCCGAGCAATCTCAGCCCATACCCCAAGGATCAGCTGAACCACTTAGCGAAGTCCTGCTCACGCTCCCGACCCACGAGATCCGACACATGGAGCTTGCTTTCAGTCACTGCATCTCCCCTAGCTTGCTGGGCAGCAACAGAAATGTGACATACGCCTGTGTCCCCTGTAATCCTAACGACAATCGTTTTTGGATCAGAAAACTCACCAGGCTCTGCCCAGGGCCATCAAGTAATTCTCTGCTCTCTCTCCTGCCATGTGCTGCTCCTGTGGATGGGGGAGGGGAAGAAACTAGGATGAAGATGCAGAAAGCAGGGCTAGATCCTGCCTCCTGGGTCCTGTTATCCCAGGAAGGCTGCTTCGAAGATTTTTTCCCCTTCTGGGGACAGAGTCTCATGTGCCGTGGGCTGGCCTGAGCTAACTATGATAGCAGACAGCCTTAAGTGCTGCATCCTCCTGCCTCTACCTCCTGAGCCCTGAGGAAACAATCCTGAGCCACCACATCCGGTTAATGGAGGAGAGGAGACAGAACTCCGGGCTTCGTGTACCCTTGGCAAGTATTCCACCAGCTGAGCTATATTCCCAGCCCCAAGATTTTTGCTTATGGCTTTCTGTTTGTCAGTGGGTTGATTTTGTTTTGTTCTTGAGACAAAGACTCTGTAATTTTGACTAGCCTGGAACTTACTATGTAGACCAGGCTGGCCTCGAATTCACAGAGCTCTGCCTGCCCCTTTCTGTCTGTCTCTCTCTTTAGAGGGAGGTCTTTGCTGTTCTCTGATTTTTCAACAAGTTCTTATTCTAGTTACTCTACAGTGGTCTTAAACTATGGCATCGGGTGCACAGTCAATACTGTGCTGGATGATGAGGCAAACAGACACAAAGTCCCTTCCTCACCAAAGGAGTGATAAGAACCCGGTGGCACATGGGAACAGGTGTCAAGATGTGACTGAATGAGGAGGAAAGGGTGGCACAGGCATCAAGGACAGCTAGGGAAGGGCATGGATATGCTGGCCTCTGCACACATCTCAGGGGGGACTCTCTAGCTCTCTGTATGGAGGTCTGGGAGGGAAATTTTAGTCAAGCAGCTCTGCAAGGGCAATGGCCCCAAAGAGGGCTTCTCAGGGTTGGAAAGGAAGCTATGTAGCTTTGCGGGAGGGAATGGGCAAGGTGATCAGAAGCTATTGAGCCCACAGCCTATAAGGGCTTCCATCAGCAACCTCACTGATCTGCTCAGATCAAAGCTTCCACATGCACAGTTCTGCAGATGATTTCTATGGGTTCCTAGGTCCCTAGAACCCAAGCTGGGTAAAACTCCTGCTTTAAGCCAGACGTAATGGTGCTTGCCTGTAATCCTAGCACTCAGGGAGGCAGAGGCAAGAGGATCTCTGTGAGTTCAATGCTGGCATGGTCTACAATGAGTCCAGAACAGCCAAGGCTACACAGAGAAACCCTGTCTCAAACAAACAAACAAAAAACAACAAAAAACAACCAAACAAAACAAACAACAAAAGACTCCTGCTTTAAACTGCCAGTACCTAAACCAGTAAACAGCTGGGGCTGTTGCTCAGTGAGTAGACTGCTTGCCTAGTGTGCCCAAGGCCCTAGGTTTGACCTCCTGCACGACAGAAACCGAGGGTAGTGACACATACCCTTGAAAATGTGTAATCCTCTTGTCTACACCTCCCCTAGCACAGATGGAGGTATAGACAAGAGGGTTACACATTTCCCACATATATGTCAAGGTTACCCTGGCCTACATGAGACCCTGTCTGAACAAATCCCAACCAAATAAAAGCCAGAAAGACTTGGATTACATGGCTATTGATGCAAACCTCTACCTGGTGATGAGTTACTAGTGTGAAAGAAAATTCTTGTAAAGATGCTGGGTGCTGATGCTGATGGACTGGTAAAAGTTCAATGAATGTAGAATTTGGAATGTTACAGGGTCTGGGACCGCAATCATGATTTCTTTCAGGCTGTCACTGGCCTCCTCCCCCAGCCAAAGAGCCATTCCTTGGTAAACAGATGAAAACCTTTGGAATGTATTACCCAAACCCTCTTCTCCATTAATAGAAGGACCAAGAATGCTATCAACCAGCTGGCATCTGAGACGTCTGCCTGGCAGTAGCCTGCTTCTCTGAGATCCCCACCAATGTATTTTCAAATAGCCTTAACTTATGACTTTCTTTGTTCCACTACTAAAACTCTGGGAAACTCCTTTTGGGTAACCTAGCTCTGTGTTCCTGGGCCTTGGTTCCTCATATTTGGTCCCAGGAGAAACTATCCTTTATTCCCTTTGAGGTGAAAGCTATGTTTTTGTTTTTTATGGATGCTGGTTAGCGCATCCACACGCCCACGCTCCCCACTTGTACTTGAGGACACACCCACTCACGCCCATGTTCTGGGTAAAGCTGTGTGTAAAGCCCTGCACTAGTCCCCAGAACAGAGGTTTCTGTCCTTGCGCAGTCAGTGTGCAAGAACGATCACCAAAGCCCAATTCCAGTAAAATCATTTCAAAAGTAGAGCACTGAACGTGTTATGATGATAGCTTATTCCAAGACTCTGTGTGTGTGCGCACGTGTGTGTGTGTGTGGGGGGGGGTTTAGGTACACTTGTGTGTGCATGTATGGAGCCAGAGAAAATGTCAGATGTTCTCTTCCTTCGCTCTCCACCTCATTTGCAACCACACGGGCTCTGTCACTGAACGCGGACCCTGACATCTTCCCGGGTCCTCCTGTTTAAACTGCAGCGCTGAGTTATAAGCAGGCTGTGCCTGCTTCTTCCGGGTGGTGGGGATCTGACCTCAGGTTCTTACGCATGCACGGCAAGTACTCCTAACACCTGCCCAAGACTAGCTGATATTAGGCAGCACTCACGGAGAAGTCAGACTTGAATTGGGTCTGACAGCATGAGTTTTCGCAGTGACCAGGGAGAAAGGGCAGTCCAGGGGACATGCCCACAGCACCAAGGCATCAACAAAGGAAAATGTATATATTCAGCCTAAAACTTTTCCTTTGGCCAAAATGGATGTCATTAACATTGAGCCTCCTTTCTTATCAATCAGTATGGCAAAGGGAGGCGAGGATATGCAAACTGCCTTGAACCCATCTGGATCCAGATGTGGAGCAGGAGATAGGCTCAAACTCATATTCCCATCGTGGCCCTGTGTGTGGAAGCAGCACCCTCAGTGGCCATTAGCCCATCTCTCCACATGTACATTCTTTGCTCAGCCTCAGAGCACACTTCAGCAGGAGCTGAGAGGCTGAGTGCTGCTGTTCCAGGGGTTGGGGAGCGGGTAGCAGGTCATGGGTCAGCTTTTTCTCCTCTCACTGACTCAAACACAGCTCCTCGGTTCCTGATGACTGGGAACCATTGGCCACCTACAAAGCTCTGCTTCTTCCTTTCAACCATGGCCACAAGCCATGGTCAGGAGATGGGATTCCTTCCCTAGAAAAGGAAAGGGAGGGAGTTGGGGAGGTGACTGAGAAGCTAGGTCTGTCAAGAGAGACAGAGGGGGCAGAGCAGTGACCCCCTTTCCTAGAAAGCTAATTTTGAAGCAACAGCTCTCTGCCCTCAAAGGACAACTGTCCCACAGTAGCCTTCAGTGTTTCCTCTGACGCTATCTGGGGAGCGAAAGGGAGCCCAGTCTCTGGACAGCTACAGAGCAGGAGAGCACTTTGCAGCTTAGCCACTCACAAGGTGGGGCAGAGCATAGCTGAGCAGCCAGAGGCTGAAGCTTAAGCAAAACTGAAACCTCTGTGGGCTGAGAGGGCAAATCAATAACAAATGACACCAAGGCCAGAATCACCCTCGTATTTTTTTTTCTCCCGTCTGCTTGGAAAAGTGGTTGGGAAGAGAGAAAGTGGATCCCGTATCTAGGGGTACAGCTCTGAAGGGGTAGAGAAAACAGCGTATCCATCCTTGCAAAAGATTCAAGAAGACTCTTTCGGTTGTAATTCTGCCTGGAGCTATATTTACCTTCCTTATGCTTACATCAAGTTGTACAATAGAATAATTGCTTCCTCGGAATTTGCCAGCTGCACAGAACGGTCTAGAAGAAAGGGTGGGCGGTGAGGAATAGAGTCGCTGGGTGGGAATGAGGGGAGAGGTAGACCCTTCATGCCAGGGCACTCAAATGCTTCTGCTACAAGCTCCTCAAAGACACCCCCCACACACACACACAATCACTTCATACCAATTAAGCTCTGCAGGTGGGGCTGCTTGCATATTAGAGAAAAGCCTCCGGGGGGGGGGGGCTGGAGAGATGGCACAGGTGGGGGAGGGGATGAAGGTGCTTGCCATGCAAGGCTAGGACCCAAGTTTGGTCCCTGGAAGCTACATAAGGTAGAAACAGAGAACCCATTCCACAAAGTTGTCCTCTGACCTCGACACACCAGATACCTCACTGTCTGTCTGTCTGTCTGTCTGTCTGTCTCTCTCTCTCTCACACACACACATACACAAATTTTGTTGTTGCTTTGATTTTTTTTTTTCCAGACAGGGTTTCTCTGTATAGTCCTGGCTATCCTGGAACTCCCTCTGTAAACCAGGCTGGCCTCAAACTCAGAGATCCGCCTTCCCCTGACTCCAAGTTCTAAGATTAATGGTGTGCATCACCACTGCCTGGCACAATAAATTATTAAAGAAAAAAAAACCTTCATGATAGCTCAGTTGGTAAAGTGTTTGCCTTGCAAGCATGAGGACCTGAGCTTGATTCCCAGACCCACATAAAAAGCCAGGCATGGTGTCCGGAGCCTACAAGTCACATGAAATAGAGATCCTTGGGGCTTACTGGCCGGCCAGTCTAGCCTAGCTGGCGAGCTCCAGGCCAGTGAGAGAAGACAACAAGGTAGATGGTGCCTGAGGAATGACAGCCAAGGTTGTTCTCTGGCCTTCCCAGCGCACACATGTGAATGCACGCCCAAACACACAGTGTACTGGAACATAATATTCTCTCTCTCTCACTCCCTCTCTCACTCTCCCAGGTATTGCTAGTGTATAGTCCATATTGAGATAAAGGTTTTATGAGCAAAGTCTTTTTTCATTTTTTTAAAAATTTTATGTATATGAGTGTTTTGCCTGCATTATGTATGTGGCCATGCTGCCATAGAACTCACTCTGTAGACCAGTGTTGGCCTAGAATTCACAGATCTGCCTGCCTCTGCCTCCTGAGTGCTAGCATTAAAGGCACAAGGCACAAGAGACAAAACAAACAGAGCTTTACAAACAAGCCTCTACAAGCTTTACAAACAAGCTTTACAAACAAGGGTTGGTTTGGACTTGGGCAGTTTGGAAGTTTCTCGAGTGACGCTCACATGCAGCTAGGCGTGAGGTCCCCAGTCCTAAGACATCTGTTCTTGCTCTTCTCTCACTTACAGGGTTGCAGGGCACCAGGCAGGGGGTCAAGGACAAAACCCTGGGGTGAGGTCTAGGATGAAAATTCTAGCCCAGTCTAGCTGTCTCCACCACCCCAGGGAAACAGGGGATACTGTTGACCACCATGTCCCCCAGACACCAGAAGAAGAGAAAGCTGGGCTCCTGTAGGAAGCAGGAGAAGAGAGGACTGGGGCTGGGGGTACTCCAGTCTCCCCCTTGAGGTGATGAGTGACAGGCTAAAGAGAACTTGATCATTGCCTCTAGAAAATGGCCAGCTTAGAGACTCGGGTCCTCATGTGACTCCTGGAATGTCTACACTCCCCCCTCCAAAGCCAACCCAGGGGCTAGAGCTGGTGGAGTATCTGCCGAGCATAGATGAGGCCCTAGGTTTTCAACCCAGCCCGCACAATGAGGTAATGCGGTTCACACTCTGACCGCAGCACTTTTGAGGAAGAGAAAGAAGGATCAGGATTCTGAGGTCTCATCAGGCATGGTGGCACACCATGCACGCCAGCACTCAGGGAGGCAGAGCCAGTGGATCTCTGTGAGTTCAAAGCCTGCCTGACCTACAAAGAGAGTCCAGGACAGCCAAGGCTACATAGAGAAACCGTGTCTCAAAAAAAAAAAAAAAAGGGGGGTGGGGGAGAGAAAAGAAAGCATTCTGTTTCCAGCAACATACACAGCTTACCCCATTCTCCTATAAAACTCACGTAAAGGGGGGAAAAAAAGCTTTTTTTTTTCTTCAAGTTTCAAGATGGCTGCAAACCAGTGCTCTCTGCAGCAGAGGAATCAGCAGCCTTGAGTTTCTGCAGCTTCTAGGTTCAGCTGTGTGCTGACTTTGAGAACATAACTGGTTGGGTTTTGTGTGTGTGTGTTTGGTCTATGAAATAGAACGAGGAGTACCAAGCTGG
>NW_026594314.1:0-24232 GCF_907164565.1 Psammomys obesus | reverse complement strand
GCACACACATGTATGCACACACACACACACACACACACACACACACACAGTTAGGAGGTGAGATCCTCCTGTGACAGCTCATGTGCTATTTGTCTTTCTGAGCCCGAGGGACTCACATAACGAGACCCTTTCCAGTTCCGTTTGTCCACAGATTTCACGGTTTCATCCTTCCTTACACACTGCCCTGACCCTTCCCTTGACTGGAGACATCCTGGCTGCCCTCCCCACTGCTCTCGAAAGGAGCAGTTCTCAAGTGGCTGCTTTCTTCATCCCCAGACCATTGAAGAGCTGGAGAAGGAGCTGCTGAACGGGCAGAAGCTCCAGGGCCCGCAGACCTCGGCCGAGGTGTACCGCATCCTCCACCAGAAGGGGCTGCTTGACAAGTGAGTCCCCGGTGGTCTGGGTCACCTCAGTCATGGCAGGCCGAGGAGGGAGGCTGGCCGGCCGCTGTGCTTGGGGCCTGGCCAGATCTGCTTAGGGTTTTTAAGTGATGGGGACATCTCTGGTGGGAAATCTCAGTGGACACAAAACCGATTTCAGTTCCGTTGAGAAGAGCTTAATTCTAGAGATAAAGCATGGTATAGAGTATGAAATTTTAGTCAAGCATGCCCAACCCTTTCACACTGGGACATGACAGTGTCATCTCCAAGGCTCACATTCGAGAACCCTGCAGCTGAGTAATGGAAATTTTTGCACAATGAAAGTCTTAATATTTAAGTCAATTTATAATTTCTTGTGTTGGGCTACATTCATAGCCGTGCCAAGGTGCTGTATGCACACTTGCTGGGTTCTTTTGTTTTACAGGGAGTTACCCTTGGAGTTGGTTTGCTTTTGAAACAGTGTCTTACAACATAGCCCTGGTTGGCCTGGCGCTTCCAGAGACTTGCCTGCTTCTCCCTCCCAGCTGCTAGGATTTAAAGTGTGTGCCACCACACCTGGCTACTTTTGGTTTTTATGAAGGGATAATAAGCATGAGCTGGGTGTGGTGGTTCGTGCCTGAAATTCCGGCATTGGGGAAACTGAGGCAGGAGGATTGCTTCAAGTTTGGGGTTAGCTTAGGTACAAAGAGAGTTCAAAGTCAGCCTTAGCTACACACCATGTATTTTAAAAAGTGCAGGGGGAGAGAGATGGGCATGGTGGGGCTTGCCTGTCACCTTAGCACTGAGAAGACTGAGGCAGGAGGATCAGGAATCCACTGCCAGCATCTGAAGCTAGCCTAAGAGGAGAGAAAAGTCTCTTTGGCTTGTAGTTTCCTGGCCCTGAGCTTTGGGCTTGTGACATCACAGTCCATCACTGCAGGCACGGCACATCCCCACAGCACATGGCAGAGGAGGTATTTGTGGTGGCCAGAGTCAGGAAGGTTCCCAGTGTCCCACTCAAGAAACCCGACCCCCAGAGGCCTCGCCTCTTCCCCTCAGCTCCTATGTCCTCGGGGTTCCAGCACCTCCCAACAGTGCTAAAAAGTAAGGATTGATCACTCAAAGCACGGAGGGGTGCACTCAAGCCCCAGACCACAGTGGCATGTACCCTTGACCACCCCCTAGTTCTAGGTAGGGCAGACCTAGCTGCCAGAGACTGGCGAGGGCAGATAGCTGCCTGGCTCGCCAGCAGTACCTGCTCTAGCACATGCTCTCCCCTCCACTCAGGAAGTCGAAGGCAGGTGGCATGAGGCCCTTCTGCACACAAAAAGTGAAGCAGGCATGGCAGCTCACACGCTCAGTGCCAGCATTCAGGGAGGCAGAAGCAGGAATCTCTGAGTTGGAGGCCATCTTGCTGTACACAGTGACTTTCAGACTGGCCACGGCTAGTGAAGCCCTGCCTTAACAGATGAGCAAACTGAAGAGTGGGAGGTTTCCGCAGGAAGTCTAACAGCCGGGCGATGGCTTCGCTGGGTGTGGGATCCTAGGGCAGCCTGAACCTTTCTCAGGGTGAGCTTTTAAGCACAAAAACCAGATCCTAGGGTGAGACACCTCAGTTATCAAGAACAGTTAGCCAGAGAGGCAGCTGCAGAAGCCCGAAAGCGGTTAGTACATCTGGGGACTTTCCTAGAACTATTTACCTTGAAGGACTGGGCTGTTCTTGTTTCGCAGGTTATGCTGCCTGCTTTTTGGGTTGTAAGGCCTGAATGGTACTTCAATCATGGCATCAGTCGTGCTAAGGTCTGGGGGCCTGTTACAACACACACACGCAAACCCACTCTAAGGTGTTGCTCCTGCTTCCCCCACCTCCAGGTTTCCTCTCTTCACAGCGGTGTATCAGATCTGCTATGAGGGCAAGCCTGTCGCACAGATGCTGTCCTGCCTGCAGAGCCACCCGGAGCACCTCTGAAGGCAGTCGAGCAGCCACCAGGGGCAGCTCCGCCTTGCCCGTTGCAGGACTAGCCAGAAAACCAGGGCGTGGCAGCGAGACCCCTGCTGGACTGCGCTCCAATCCTGAACACAGATCGTTACAGCTTGATTTCTGTGCCGGGAGAACCGCAGCACATCACCGGCTAAGATGTGCTGGATAACAGCTAAACACGCACATGTGAGCGTGTGTGTGTGTGTGTGTGTGTGTGTGTGTGTGTGTGTGTGTGTGTGTGGTGTGTGTGTGTGTGTGTCTGTCTGTGTGAACCTTTCTCATTCTGTGGGTGTTTCTCTGAACCCCAATCAGGTGTCTATTTTATGACCACATTTTAAATTTCCCCTCCAGGGCAGCTTTCGAGATAAGAACTCACTCAGCTAAATTTTATGGGTGTGACTTGTTTATATGCGAGTAAAGGGAAAAATTAATTTTTCCTTCCGAAATAGTTATCCAGCATTAAAAAGGTATGTGAAAGGTGTGTGTCTGAAGACCACCACAGTTCACTTTTAAATAGCATCTCAGAGCCAGCAGGATGAGCTCTGTGGAATGTGGGTGAATCACTAAATAATCAGGTGTTTTAATTAGATAATACACTTACACATTTCTTCTTGTTAAAGATACACATTTCTGGCCTCTGGCCTCTTATTGGCTGCTGGAATGGGCTTTTCCACAGACCCAGCGATGGTAGAGGAAGGGGACATCCCTGCAGTGGCTGGCATTCCTTCTGGGGACACGTTGTCTTGCCCTTTGCTGGGTGGACTTTTTTGCAGCTGTGTCTCTTCAAGCTCATGCAACCTGGAAAGGGGCCAGGTGACTCCTCATGTCAGAAGCCACAGCTATACCTGCTCACCCAGGGACATGGATGGGGCCTGCTAGGATGTCCCCAGGCCTCTCTGACCGCTAGCTCTTTGTAGGAATGCAGCTTTTCCTGAGGCCACACGAGGGCTTCCTGCCTTGGAGATGTGTGTGGCAGAGTCTCCAGTCCAAGTAGTGTCTCCAATCCAGCAGGGTCATTGAACTCTTAAGAAAGCCAGCTCCTAAGCCTCAAGAAAGGCCCCTGTGTTTCAATATGCCTTCCATCCATTTCTGATGCTCACTACAACCTGAGAGGCACTGCATTAGCAAAGCCTTCATTGAACAATATTTATAGGAGATAAGTATCCTGTGGCCTTCTGGCTATGCCAGGTGGACCCCGGCATGGCCAGGTGAGTTTGGGAAAGGTTGCCTCTTCATATTTTCCTAGAAGGGGTAGCCTGTATGCTTGGAACCTCACTAGAACCTGTTAATAAGTCCCAAATACATTAGACTATGAGAGATTTTTTTTTTTTTTTACTAGAATATTAGCCAAAATTTCTAAAGAACCCTGCTTTAGAGTGAGGAGGTGACCCTCACTCTCGGTAGGCAATCAGGATGCCCAACTACCTGTGAGAGTCTGTCTATGTAGCCTGGGCTGGCCTTGAACTTGTCACCTTCTTGCCTCTTGTCTCCTGAGTAGCTAGGACTGCCACACCCAACTGGTATTTTGCCGTTTCTGAACTTTCTGAATCCTTGAAGCTCTCAGGTGACGGGGTTAAGAACAGACAAGTAGATGCCAACGTCACTGAAACGCACACTATATGGAGTAAGTGCTTTGGAACCTAGAATTAGAATGGAAATGGTATCTTTATTTAAAAATTAGGCATCCCATGAGTGTGGAAAGAACGTATGAATGTGATACAATCATTGCTTTTAGCTTTCGAGATTTCCCACTTCTCCCTCACCATGGGTTCGGTATGCACCGCCCCACTCTACACCCCTAATATCATTGAAAATGATTGTAAAATAAATTTTTATGGGATTTTTTTTAACTATCTAAAAAGACTTTAGGACATTGTAAAGTCTCACGCCTAAAAGCCTACAGAAGCGCACAGCAGGAAAATTTCAGTTTTGTAATGATGTCTGTCAATTGATTTTTTTTTCTTGTCTCCTGATAAGTCTTTTTTAAAGCTTGTACATATGTAACAAAGAGTTACTTTTTGAGATATCCAAAGGGCTGTAAGCTAATGTGTGTCTACAAAGTAGGACAATGAGGAGCTGTTAACATCTTGGGTTCTGCATCCTCATTTACGTTCACCCTCTCTCGGGACTTGTAGTTCCGGGTCCTTCGTTCCTTCCCCCATGAATGCCCCTACTGGCTGATGTCCCAGGAGTCAGCTGATGTGCTTATCATAACCCACACTTGATGGAAACAGTAAGGCATCACTCTGTGAGTTACCCATTGTTGTGGCCACCTGCTAATTGGTTTCTTCTGAGCTGTGGCAACAGAACCAGAGACACCTAGCCTAGAAACTCCATCTGCGAATGTAAAACTAGACTCTTGCCTTGCTGCTCTCTTCCCCACCACAGTTTGGGACAAATCTCTGTCTGGAATCCACCCCTGGGGCTGAGCTGAGTCTGCCTTCTGGTGTCTTAACCACTGGCCTAGGAGGCTGCTGTGGTAAGATAGCAGCGTCCAAACAGTTGTTTCTCTGCCACTTCTGGTTGGCTGGCCTCTTCCATATGTACTGTATCTGTTTACGGACTGTAGGTGGATGTGTAATTTACAGCTCGATTTAATAAACACAACCTCTCAAACCTGTGCCATGGAGCCCATTTTTCTTTCCCTTTCTTGTTTTTAATAAATTACTTTATTATTGTATTTTGTGTGTATGAGTGTTTTGCCTGTGTGTGTGTGTGTGTATACCAGGAGCATGCCCACAGAGGCCAGAGAAGGTGCTGCATCCCCTCTAGCTGGAGTTACCAATGGTTGGGAGCTGTCCTGTGGGTCTAGAAATCAAGCCTTGGCCCTCTGGAAGATCAGCCAGTGCTCTTCGCTGCGGAGCCATCTCTCTGACCTCTCTTTTTGGTTTTATGACACAGTTTCATGTAGCTCAGGCTAGTCTCAAACTTGCTACATAGCTGAAGGTGCTCTCAATTGCTGGTCTCTGGTCTCTACCGCCCACAAGCTAGGATTACAAACTTACACCACCATGTCTGGCTCTCTGTTTTTATTTTCTTCTTCCTCCTCTTCAGTGTGTGTGTGTGTGTGTGTGTGTGTGTGTGTGTGTGTGTGTGTGTGAATGTATCTGTACCCACATGTGTACTTGCACACACGTGACACAATGAATGTGGAGTTCAGAGGCCAACTTGTAGAAGCAGCTCTCCTTCCGTCCTGGGCTGATTGAACTTCAATGCACTTTAATCCATAATCCCCTATTCCCCCCCCCTCCATATATGTATGGATAGATAGAGAGGTAGGTAGATAGATATTAATTTAGTTAATAGTTTTACATTAACGGCAGTATCCTTTTAAAAATCCGAATTTGTTGCATTTCTAAAAATTAAAGACACTTTTTAAGAGAAATACTTCAGCCAAACACGGTGGCTTATGCCTGTAACCCCCACCCTCGGGAGGCTGAGGTCAGCCCTCTCCTTCCGCTGTAGGAGTTTTCGGAATCCAACTTGAGTCTCCCACTGCAACCCTCAGGATTTATTCCTCCCAGGCTTGATCCGGGCCCCACATGTGGGTGTCAGTTCACTGATTCTATACCCAGAGTCAGCCCTTGAGAACAGCACTTTGCAAGGATTATCGAACACACACACACACACCGGCCATTGCCTCACTGGCTTCAAAGGTGAAGTGACCCCTGAACCCTACCGCAGCATAGAAGTGTGACGGTTTATACTGATCCACTCTAGGATCTAGACTCACCTGACAGGGAGACAAACCTATGGAGACATCAGCAGCTGAACACCTGCTGTCCTTACAGCGTAGTTCCCATATCAGGCAGCTCACAACTACCCGTAACTCCAACCCCCTCTTCTGGACTCCAAGAGCACCTGCACCCAAGTGCACATAATCTCCCCCCATACACACACACATACACGTGAATGATTAAATTATAAACTGTTAGGAAACATTTCGGGACATATCTCTGTGAGGGATGTCTAGCCTGGGCTAAGAACGGTGGGGAGACTGACCCTGGGGGAGGGCAGCAGCATTCTATGAGCTGGGGGCTTGGACTGACTAGAGGGGGTCCGCTGAGCCCCAGCATGCACTGCAGCTTCCTGTGGATGAGATGTGACCAGCCACCTGCAGCGGGCCTTCCCTGCCTTGAAGAACTGCATCCGCTTGGACTATAAACCGAGATAAACTTCTCCCCAAAGTTGCTTTTTGTGGAATCAGAAAGGTAAGTAATTCGGGGAGACAGCTGAACGGGGGAGAAAGAAGTGTTGCAAGGGAAGGGAACAAAGCGCAGCAAGGCTCGCAAGGGTCCTGGAGGCAAGGGATGAAGGAGGGACACTGGTGAGTGGGGGGGGACACTGGTGTGAGGGGAACCCTCTCCCTAACTTGGTTGACTTTCATGACAAGGTCGCACCTACCTCAAGCCCCCATCCTTCCCAGAACTACCACATCCCACCTCTCCTCCAGCAGGTGGGTGGGGTCTCTTCAAGTGCCATTTTGTTACTTCTTTTGTTTGCCCATGTCCTGACCTCGCAGAGGAGTGGATCTCTCTGAACAGAGCTCTGCCCACCATTCATGGAGTCATTTGCATCTACCCAGAGGTGACGTCCAAAGGCATGCCACTCCAGCCCGGAAAGAGGCATGATGACAGTGAAACGGGTTTTTGTTTTGACCTTTTCTGTGGCTGTTCTTTTGAGACTGGGTTTCTCTGTGTAGCCTTGGCTGTCCTGGACTCACTTTTGTAGATCAGGCCTCGAATTTACAGAGATCCGCCTGCCTCTGCCTCCCTGAGTGCTGGGATTACAGGCGTGCGCCACCACAGCCAGCTAAAGATTGACTGACTGATTTTGTATGAGTGCCCTGTCTGAGAGCCAGAAGAGGCTCTCAGATCCCATTATAGACGATTGTGAGTCACCATGTGGTTGCCGGGAATTGAACTCAGGACCTCAGGCTGCTCTTCCAGTGCTCTTAACCACTGAGCCATCTCTCCAGCCTTCATTTGTATGGGTTGTTTTGTTTTGTTTTGTTTTGTTTTGTGTTTTGAGATAGGCTGTTCTAGAACTCCCTCTGTAGACCAGGCTGGCCAGCAAAACAACAGGTTTCTCTCAGGACTCCAGTTCTTCATCCTTCCATGATCTATGCCTTTACATAAGACTTTATGGAATCTCCCCAGGCTTGGTGGCACACCCCTTTAATCCCAGCACTTAAGAGGCAGAGGCAGGCGAATCTCTATGAGTTCAAGGCTAGCCTGGTCTACAAAGTCAGTTCCAGGATAGCCAGGGCTGTTAGACAGAGAAACCCTCTCTTGAAAACAACAGAGACTTTACAGAATCTCTTTTCCAGCCATGCTGGTCTATATTTGGCCTTGTGACTGGCTCAGCCAATACAGAAGGACAGAAGTGATACAGGCCAGGAATGAGCAACAGTTACCATATATTATGGAGGCTCGCCCTCCCTCCTTCCCTCCCTCCTCTCTCACATAAGGTCTTATGAAGCCCAGCCTGGCCTCAAGGTATGTACAGCTGTATACCTGAGGTTGGCCTTATACTTCTGAGTCTCCTGCCTCTACATCTCAAGTGCTGAGATTATGGGCGTCCACCCCACACCTAGATATGTGCTGCTGGAATGCAACCTAGGGCTTTGTGCACGCTAAGCAAGTACTCTACCAATCCTGTCCTTTACTCTCTCAATGTGTCACTTCTAGGAGACAAAATATGGCCCATACTTCAAGTGTTTTTTAATGCATATAATAGTCTGCTTATAAAAAAAGAAAAAAGAAAAAAAAATAGTCTGCTTATTTATTTGACAGTCCTAGAGACTGAAACTATGACCTTCTGCATTCCAGGCAAATGATCTACCAACTGAGCTACATCCTCAGTCCAAGATCAGTTTTTCTGCTATCTAATTTTCCATTTTACCAATAAACTCCAATAATTCATTACTCTATTGTTGGTATAATGTTCTTGTGGAAAGTATACAATTTACCTTTGTTCATCCAAATGCTGATTTCTCTACCCCACTCTCTGCTTTCTCCTCCCCTATGGAACAGGATGTCCCACCCTGTTCTCTCCATTGCACAGCACTGGCTGGTCGTATATTTGAAAATACAGAGAACAAATGGTGACATATTTACACAAACTTGAGACAGGTGATGCCTAGAACAATGCACTGTCCAGACTGAAACCAGAGAGTGGCAGGACAGGACTTGGAACCATGAGGAGAGATTAACCAGACATAAGATATGACTAAAAACAAGTATAATGTTGAGATTCTGAATGGGAGGAAACTATGCCAGCTTGGAGGTTTAGGATGGAGTAATTATTGCCCAGCGTTGTGCTCTAGGTTAATTAAGTAAACCCTGGTCTCTGTGTGGTGAGTTGGGTATACAGCTGGTGTAAGAATGACCGCTGATTAACTAAACTATAAATCCATAATAAATATTAATACCCACAACACTCTATTGTTGAGATTTAAATGTCTATTGTCTTGCATTGATATACATGCCTTTAATCCCAGCACTCAGGAGACAGAGGCAAGCAGATCTCTGTGAGCCTGGTCTACAGAGCAAGTTCCAGGACAGCCAGGGCTGTTACACAGAGAAACCCTGTCTCGAAAAAAAAACAAAAGCAAGCAAACAAACAAAGAGAATATTTAGTCTTTGTGTGTTAAGTCACTGGGTCTGGAATTTGTTCATCAAAACTAACTATCCAAGCAGGATGTGGTGCATTCCTGTAATCTCAGCATTCAGGAAACTGAGGCAGGAGGAGCAAATCTGAGGACAGCCGAGGCTACAGAGCCAAATCCTGTCTCACAAAGCACAGCGTGCTTGCTTGGCATGCATGGTGGCCTGGATTTAATCCTCAGAACCAGCACATACACCAGGCACGGTGGGACACCGTATCCCATCAAGAGAGACAGAAATTCAAGGTCAAGGTAGGTAAGGGCACGCTGACCTGAGAGCCCACTGCAGTTGTCCTCTGACCTCCATCAACATGCACACAATTTATAAATAAAAGTTTGGTATATGGCAAGTTCAGGGCCAGCCTGGGCTGTGACTCTGTCTCAAAACATGAAATAAGGTGAAGCACCTGGTTAAACGGCTCTGGGAGAAGAGGCTGCACGTCCTTTGGCAAGAAACCAAGGGGTCTTGTCCCACTCTGACCTCTTCGGGTATACGGGTGCTGCAGCTTCTGTGGACAAAAGGTGCCTGTGTTCCCAAGGAGATCTAGCCGGGGCCTGTGAGGGCAGCTTGACAAACAGTGCCAGGTAATTTTTGTTGCTGTGGCTGTTCATTTTCAGGATCTTGCTCCCAGTGTGCTCTGCGGGGCACGGCTACTACAGTCAGCAGTGTTTACTCAAAATAACTTCCTTGCTCCTGCCAACGGACCGCACACGCTAGGAGCACATCTTAGCTAGACACCCCACTTTGTTTCTTTAAATAAACCCTAGACTGATCTTATCTCCACTCAGGAAAGGATTGCAGCCACAGGCTGTCTGTCAACCTATTCCCCTCCCTTTTGTCTGTTGCCAGAATTTTTCTCTAGGGTTGGAAGTAAGCCTGGGGTATGTGTGTTCCTCTTCCCCGAGGAACCCCTGGGTTTCTCAGGCTTGCTTTCAGAACAGTGGGTGATGGCTATATGCAGGAATGCGGATGGACCTAAGGCGGCCTTGCTGGGAGGCCTGCACCCAAAATGGATGATGACTGCCTGCCCCCCGGCCGTGGCGGTGCACATGGATCCCCTTCCCCCAGTTCTTCCCAGCCTACATACTTTAGGCCCTCCCTGAGACCCTGAGGCCATGTGCACTGCATTACCTGACCCTGAGGCCAGCATTACACACAACTATCCGGGGTGCCATGACCCTGTCACTTTCTTACCTGAGGGATGGAAATCCCACAAAGCCAGCTGTGATGATGTTTTGCAGCCAGGCAGAGCTGAACTCTGAAGATGCCAGCTGGCTCAGTGTGGAGGCTGGCATTGTGTAGAGCCACCTCTCTGGATGCTTGTGTCCTTTATCATCTATGTGTATGAGTGGTTTGCCTATACATAGTATCTGCATGTCACACATGCGGGACCCTTGGAATCCAGAAAAGGCCATCACATCCCTATAACTGGAGTTACAGGTGGTTGTGAGCTGCTGGGAACTGAACCTGGATCCTCTGGAAGAGCAGCCAGTGCTCTTAACCACTGAGCCATCTCTCTAGCATCTGAAGATTTTCTTTCACCATGCACTAGCTACCTGGTGTGTGTGTGTGTGTGTGTGTGTGTGTGTGTGTGTGTGTGTGTCCTCTGACCTGTCATTGGAGTCTTACAGCAATAGCTATAGTAACTACCTCATAGACAGGAGCACCTCCCTTTCCTGAGGTGCTGCCTTGTCCCTCATCACTGAGAAACCTGCTCTCCATTTGTCGAGGATGAGGTCAGAGCGTGGCCTAGCACCCGGGTTGAAGGTGGTTTTCAGATTTAGAGGAATGTGGAAGGCAAATGTCATGTGTGTGATGTTTAGTCTCGATTCTCAACTTGTTCAGAATCACTTGGAAGGTGGGCCTCTAAGGTTCCCTCTTGCTCATGTTGGGGTGACACCAAACCACAAAATTATTTTTGTAATTTTTTGCTACTGTTATGAATTGTAATGTAAGTATCTGTGTTTTCAGATGATCTTAGGTGACCCTGTGAAGGGAATCATGACCCACAGGAGGATGGAGGGGACTAAAGAGGGAAGAGAGGCCAGACAGGGAAGGACAGGGAAATGGTGGGGGTGATGTGCTCAGCAGACAAGTGTGTATAAATGAAAGCTTAAAAAATAAAGACAACCCTCAAAAGACAAAGAAAAAGAGGCGCACAGAGGAGCCCAGCTTTGTGCTGATCTGTGAACCTGCGTTTAGGAGCACACCAGCTTCGATATAGTCAGTAACAAGTGCGTATACACACAAAATAAAAGAAATAAATGCTTTGAAACATTTAAAAATGTACCTGCCAGGTGTGGTGGCAGAGGCAGAGGATCGCTGGGAATTGAGGCCAACCTGGCCTATATGGTGTGCTCTGGGCCTGCCATGCTACATCCTGAGACCCTGCCTCAAAAACCTTGCATTTAATTTTAAAATATGTATGCAGGGGCTGGAGAGATGGCTCACTGGCTAAAACCACTGGCTGCTCTTCCAGAGCACCTGAGTTTCATTCCCAGGATGGTTCACAGCTGTCTTAACTCCAATTCCAGGGGCTCCAACACCCTCTCCTGGCTTCTGTGCACACCACATGCAAGTGGTATTCGGACATACGTTCCGACAAAACAGTCCTACCATGAGATCATTTATGAAATAACAAATGAATGAAATAAACGGGAGGAGGACATATTTGTTTTCTGCGTGCTCAAGACGCTCTCTGACTGTGGTGTCCCAAGACACCTCTAAAGCTCTGTTCCTGACTTCAAGAGCCAGTGACCACTAAGAATCACAGGCCCAGAGGTCACTGAAATCCACACGAGGGTGGGTGCTCACAGGTCTCCGATAACCTCCTGGATTCTGGCCAGCAGCGCCTACTGACTGGCCTGCTCAGTTGACCTGGATCTCTTACGGGGCCAAGGAGCCCAGCTTTACTTTCCAGTCACCCAGAGTTAATTCTCATGCTTGTGGTGCCCTGAATCTGGGGCCTGTCCCTATTACCCAAAGCGGGGTTCTCAGACCTGTGTAATCCAAGCTAGGTGACTCCATGTGAGAGCAAAGAAGCCCGGTTGTCTAGTAGCTCACAGCTCTGGTCCAGGCAACAAGCTCTGACCCTGGCCAGTGGCAGCCGCCAGACCTTCACATTGGCAGGCGTCACAGCTCAGCCATGCGCCTATGTCCCTGCATATGCCTGTGTGTGGGAGTGGGCAAAGGTTAATGTCAGTGTCTTCCTCCTCTACCTCTCTGTAGCTTAATTTTTCATTTCAATTAATGTACTATTATTATTATTATTATTATTATTATTGCATATATGATGTATCTGTGTGTGATCAGAGGAGCTGGTCCTCTCCTTCCATGGTGGACTCGGGTTTGAACTCAAACTGTCAGGATTGTGTGGCAACTACTTGTACCTGCTGAGCCATTTCCCTGGCCTTATTTTTTGGGATGGGGGGGCTTCTCACTGAACCTGGGGCTCACTGATCTAGTCTAGACCAGCTGGCTGATGGGCACCTGCCTCTCAGTGCTAGGAATGAAGGCACAGCTACCATACCTGGCTTTCTACGTGTTTGCTGGAGCTCTGAGCTCAGGAAAGGTCCTGAACAGGAAGCATTTTACCCAGCGACCATCTCCCCAGCTCCTGTCAAAGACTCTTGCTTGGGCTGGGGCTCGGTTGCTAGAGTATACCTACTATGCACAAGGCCCTGGGTTCCATCCCAACACTGAATAAACACTTTTGAGAGGGAGGGGCCACTGGAGATCCTGTCTCAAACCCAACAAATAAGAATAAATGCTTTTGTTTGGTTTTCGGGTGTCTGCCCTCCGCTCACATTCCAGGTCTGACCCGCGTGTGCTCGCCTCTGCCGCAGCTCCTTGCCTGCTTCCCTGTCCTCCCTTTTAATGGTTTTAAGCCAGCCCGTTCTTCAAACCGCAGCGCTAATGACTGAGTTCCATTACCGGATGTCCACTCCCAGAGGCAGGGGCCCACACACAGAAGCCTGTGATGTTCCCACACGCCTTCCTTCTGCAACAAGTTTGTTCCCCTCAGAATGACTGGACTCGGCTTCTGGAAGAGTCTGATGTTCTCCACAAACTCTGCATGTCCCTCCCTGGACTCAGCTGACAAGGACTGTAATGTCTTCCTCAACCGCAGCAAACACACCTGCAGAAGAGCATGTTCTTGGGGTCAGAGAGCTGACCCCTGTGACAGTTTCTACCATAGAGCCTTCTGAGATGACAGACTTGCTCTGTGTGCGGTGGGGCGCTTTTATTTTCAGTTTGTTTGATCATTCTGCCGTCGCCTGTCTGTCTGTCTGTCTTTTCTCTCTCCCATCTGCTATGCCAACTCAATTTAAAAAGCCCCTTTCCTACTCCTTAAAATAACAACAAACCAGAGAGTTACATGTAGCCCAGGCTGGCCTTCACATCTCTATATACCCCAAGGGTGCAGGTCTTACAGTTTGAAATACCATATCCAGCTTAAAGGGCGCGCGCGCGCGCACACACACACACACACACACACACACACACACACACACACACGTACACACACACATTATTTATTTATTTTCATTTTACGTGTACGAGTTTGCCGTTGAACCTCTGGAAGAGCAGCTGTCTCTTTTAGCTGCTGAGACATCTTTCCAGTCTTTTTTTTCGAGACAGGGTTTTTTGAGATAGGGTTTCTCTGTATAGTTCTGGCTGTCCTGAAACTCACCCCATAGACCAGGCTGGCCTCAAACTGCCAGTGAGCCACCTGCCTCTGCCTCCTACGTGCTGTAGTTAGATGTAGGCCACCACACTGGTGAACTATATTTTAAAACGTTTTAGGTTTATTTGTTCTATTTTATGTGTACAAGCATTTTGCCTGCAAGTACATGTGCACTGTGCTCCCCCCTGAGCTGGAGGAGATCAGAAAAGGTGCCAGTCCCTGGTGCTGAAGTTATGAATAGTTGCAAAACACCGTGTGGGTGCTGGGAACTGAACCCTGGTCCTCAGCAAGAACAACAACGGCTCTTATCTTCCAAGCCTTTATTATTTTTTTAAGACTTTGTTATTTTATTTATACAGCATTCTGCCTGCACACCAGAAGAGGGCACCAGATCTCACTGTAGATGGTTGTGAGCCACCACGTAGTTCTGGGAATTGAACTCAGGACCTTTGGAAGAACAGCCAGTGTTCTTAACCTCTGAGCCATCTCTCCAGCCTCCCAAGCCATCTCTTAAGCTACTACCCTTACTGTAGTGTTTTTTGTTGTTTTTTTTTTTTCCAGAGCTGAGGACTGAACCCAAGGCCTTGCGCTTGCTAGGCAAGCGCTCTACCACTGAGCTAAATCCCCAACCCCCCCTTACTGTAGTTTTGACTTATGTTTCTCTAATGATTTGTGCATGTTCTCATGTGCTTCCTGGTCATTCATATATCTTTAGAGAATCATGTTTCAAGTCTGTGCGCATTTATAACTTGGGCTGTTTGGGTTTTTTTGTTTGTTTGTTTTGGTTTTTCGAGACACTTTTTCTCTGTATAGCCATGGCTACCCTGGATTCGATTTGTAGACCAGGCTGGCCTTGAACTCACAGATGCCTCTACCTCCCGGAGTGCTGAAATTACAGGCATGTACCATCACATCCATCTGATTTTTTTTTGTTGTTGTTATCAGATTGTAGGAGCTCTTTATGAATGTTGGGTATAATCTTTTTTTTTTTTTTAGATTTATTTATTATATATGTAATGTTCTATCTGCATGTACACCTGCACACAAGAAGAGGGCAACAGATCTCATTATAAATGGTTGTGAGCCACCATATGTTTTCTGGGAATTGAACTCAGGAACTCAGGAAGAGCAAGCACTGCTCTTAACCTCTGAGCCACCTCTCCAGCCCAGGTATAATGTTTTAACAATTATATGTTTTGAAATATTTTTCGACTAGGCATGGTAGCATACACCTTTAATCCCAGGACTGAGAATCATGAGGCAGGAGAATTGATATGAGCTTGAGGCTGGCCTGGGGTACATAGGTTCTAAGCCAGCCTGATCAATAAAGTGAGATCCTGTCTTAAAAATAGAAATACAGTGGCTGGAAAGGTGGCTCAGAGGGTAAGAGCACTGGCTGCTCTCCTAGAGAAACCAGAATTAATTCCCAGCACCCATGCGGTAGCTCACAACTGTTGATAGCTCCAGTCCCAGGGTATCCAGTGCCTTCTTCTGACCCGCATGGGTTCTGGGTACATGGTACACAGACATACATGCAGGCAAAACATCTATGCACATAAAAAAACTAATTAAAAATACTTACAAAGTAAAAAAAAAAAAAAAAAAAAAAGAAAGAAAGAAAGAAAGAAAGAAAGAAAGAAAAAGACAACACACATAAAAACAGAGTAACAACTGTTAGTAAGCGTATGAAAAAAATTAAAACTGCTGGCAGAACATAAATGCCACACAGCCACCGTGGAAAATCTTTGTGTTCCTCAAACAAAAATAAAAACACCAGGGAGGGGACAAGGCCTTAGTTAAAGGGGAAAGGGATAGCAGAGCATGTGTGACATGAAAGTAGAGGGGGCGAGACAGGAAAATGGGGGAGGTAAAGGGACAAGGAAGGACAGGGATGGGGAATGGTGAAACAGGGGAGTCGGGAAGTGAATTAACCAAGAGTAGAGATGTATTAAAAGCCTTATTGAAGCCCACCACTCTGTAAGATAGTTTAAACGCATGTAATTTACGCTGGGCATGGCGCCACACTCCTGTAACCCCAGCAGGAGGCAGAGGCAGGTGGATCTCTCTGTGAGTTTGAGGCCAGCCTGGTCTACAAAGACAGCCAGGCTATACAGGGAAACCCTCTCTCAAAAAAAACTAATATATATATATACATATATGTGTGTGTATATATATATGTATATATATATGTAGTATATATAATTATATCTATTATAATAATTACATAATATATAATAATTATATAATTATATATTGTAATAATTATATATATTACATATATAACTTAACCTGGCTTGATGGTACATACTTTTAATCTCTACACATAGCAGGCAGAAACAGGCAGATCCCTGTGAGTTTCAGGCCAGCCAGGACTACACAAAGAGATCCTGTCTTGAGCAAGCAAACAAACTAATATACATTAGATATATACACTATTTTAGATGTGTTAAAGAGAAGTCCCTCACATGAGTGGATGATGCTGTTCCCAGAAGCCGTGGGTTATTAGACAAAAATTTCAGCACTAAGTGTTACGAGCTGTTGGCCAGGAAGGCTTCAGAGGCCCCCAGAAGGATCCAGGCTATTGCCATTGCTCTTGATTGCCCACCAGAACCAAGCTGTAAGATGCTGTTGCTGAGGACACGACACACGTTGACTGCAAGGCATAGAGAACCCAAGGCACGCCTGTCCTCCCCCTGCTGGTTAGCTCTCACAGTGCCAGAAGATGTTCTGCAGGCCACTGGGGGAGAAAAAGTGACTAGCAGGTCTTACTCATCAGTGACCTGTCTGTGCTACAATACCATCAAGATGTCCCGCCTGGTGGATCAGTACCATGAATGTTACAGAGGTAAGCAAGCATGTTCCTCTATCTGTTTGTTTAATGTTTTGTTTTGATAAAGGGTCTCTCTGGTTAGCCCTGTCTGTCCGGGAACTTGCTCTGTAGACTAGACTAACTATGAACTCAGAAATCTGCCTGCCCCTCCACCCAAGTGCTGGGACTAAAGGCATGTGCCATTATGCCAGGCTTCAAATGTCCTGGAACTCCCTATATCGCTAGAGGCTTACCTCTAACTCATACAGGTCCACCTGCCTCAGGTCCTGAGCTCAAGGATTAAAGACCATGCCCATGTCCTTTTTATTTTTATTAATTGAGATTTTATTTAGTTTGTTTTATGTGAATGAATTTGTCTGAATGTATCTTTGCATCATATGCATGCAACACCTATGGAGGCCAAAAGAGGGCACTGGATTCCTCAGGGGACACACACCTTTAATCCCAGCGCTCAAGAGTCAGAGGCTGTTGGATCTCTGAGTTCAAGGCCAGCTTGGTCTACATTTCGAGCTCTAGAACAGCTAGGGTATATATATATATATATATATATATATATATATATATATAGAGAGAGAGAGAGAGAGAGAGAGAGAGAGAGAGAGATCCTGCCTCAATAATAATAATAATCCCAGTTCTCAGGATGTGTCAGCAAGGTCATCCTTGGCTACAGAGAAAGTCTAAACACAGCCTGGACAAGAGGAACAAAACAACAAAAACAAAACTGGAGACTAGAATTGGAAAAGCTAGAATGTAGGCAGGGCAGGATAGGAGCCTGCTAGTCAGCTTGGCTCTGTCTGCTCAGTGTTCCTTGGTCCTTTTTCCCCTCAGCCTCCGCTCCTCCCACCGCTGGCCTGTGACTACTGTGACGTGTCCAGCAGATCTCAAGCTTCCCCAGGAGTGGCTCCTTTCTCTCACAACGGTCCAGTCAGCCAGGGGAGAGGGGCGGGCAGCCCTCCGAGCCCCAGTAGCAGCTCTCACACCTGCCCACACATCTGGGTCACCCGGCAGGTTTCTGCACGTTCTTAATGTGCTCACAGGCTTAGGGTTTGGGGAAGAGCCGGGCGTTTGCTTTAAACAGCTTGTACTCTTTTTCGCAGTACTCCCTTTCGCAGTCAGGGTCACCTGCCGTTCGCTGGCTGTGACGCCCTGGGAATGGCCAGCAGGTGTGGGCAGCCAGCTTGCCCAGGGGTATCAGTTACCAGGCGGGAACGAAAAACAGGCTCTTCTTGTTCTTGGTTTTAAGTGCGCACCGTTGTTTGTCTTTTCCACAAACCTCAAAGAATCTGTTAGTTAGAGGAGACCTCGGCAAAGATCTGGCATGCCACATTCATCGGCAGATGTGGACGAGACGACCTATTCACCCGCTTGGTACCCAAGGGAAATAAACTGATCTAGGCAAACACACACACACACACACACACACACACACACACACACACACACACACTAACTGCTTCCAGCCAAAGACTTTGCAGCTATGGATTTGCATATTCTGACAGTTCACGCTGTCAGTGGTAGAGGGATACATTCTGTGTCCTGCTCTGTCCCTCTCCTCGAGACAGAATTCTGTCTCACTGAATATTCTCTGAAATGGGGGCTAGGACGGCAGAGAGCAACTTCCTGGGACCCTCCTTGTGTCTTCCTTCCCCTCCAGTACCGGGGTTCAGGTAGGTGCAGCCTTGCCCAGCTTTTTACACGGTGCTGAGCCATCTCCCCAGGGCCTCTTTGTTTTCTTTTGAGACATGGTCTCTCTACAGCCTACGTAGATGTGTAGACCAGGCTGGCCTCAAACTCAGAGATCCTTCTGTCTCTGCCTCCCAAATACTGGGATTTAAGCCATATGCCACCTAGATTTATTTTATTTTATTTTTTATGTTTTTTTTTTTTTTAATTCTGAGACGGAGTTTCTCTGTGTGGCCCTGACTGAACTGGAACTCTCTGTAGTCCAGGCTAGTCTCAAACTCAGAGATCTCAAAGTGTGCAGGTGGGCATGCACCTTTAATCCCAACACTTGGGAGGCAGAGGCAGGCAGATCTCTGTGAGTTCAAGGCCAGCCTGGTCTACAAAGGGTGTTGAGGACAGCGAAGGCTACACAGAGAAACCCTGTCTTAAAAAAAAAAGTGTGAACTGCCACTGCTGCTACCATCACCACCACCACCCAGCTAGATTATTACTTCATTCTGTTGGGTGGACCTCCTGACAGCTGTTCCTCTCTTTTTCTGTTCCCAGTCCATGCTTCTCCCTGTCAGTACTCACTGTCATACAGTGATCTTAAATATGAACTCACCTTACAGAATGTAGAGAACTATTTAATGTGGGAATGCAGGCAAGATGCATGCAACTCAACATTAGCTGCATGGCAAACACTTCCGTTTCCTGGTCATGTGACCTAATGAGTAGCACGATCTGTCCGGATTATGCATCTTTAATCCACGGCTTCCAGGACTTTCTAGTCCGCTGGCATCAGGCACCGGCATCATGGCTGCTCCCAGGCTCTCTTTCACGTAGGATGCTGCAATCGCTGTTCTTCGCCATTGTGCTCACGCATCCAGGGATGTTTCTCTCAGGCACATGTGTAGTGGAGAGTGCTGGGCTGCCAGATACACACTTGATTTCTCTTAGCAGTTTCTTCTCTCCCCATCGCTTCCTGATTTTCTTTCTTCTTTCTAATGATAGAAACAAACAAGCCACCTAAAACAGAAACTTCTGGAAGAGTTCACTTGATCTTGCCTGTCTGGTGTTGCATCTCAAACTTGACAGTGGCCTCTTGGTGGTTTGAATAAGAATGGCCCCATAGGCTCACATATTTGAATACTTAGTCATCAGGGAGTGGCACTACTTGAAAAGGATTAGGAGGTATGGCCCCGTGGGAGGAGGGCTGTCACTGGAGTTGGACTTTGAGGCTTCAGAACCCCAAGCTAACCCCAACCCCTTTCTGGGCCAGCGGATCAGGACGGACCTTCAGCTACTGTTCCAAGGCCACCGTGTTGTGCCACCATGCTCTCTGCCATGATAATTGTGGACTAAATCTCTGAAGCTGCATGCAAGCCCCCAATGAAATACTTTTTAAAAATAAGAGTCACTGTGGTCATGATGTCTCCTCACGACAACAGAGCAATGACTAAGACAGCCTCCCATCTGGCCCTGCACATCAGAGCTGGTCTCTGAGAACACCTTTGTTGAGGACAATTTTGTCCAAGATCCATGAGGTGATAATAGTTATAACTGTCAGAAAACAGCTGACCTTTGACCTCTAGGTGATTTTTCTCTTAGTAATGGCAATTGTCATGTCATGGGATAGCAGTCAATTCCAGACACCAGACTACTGTTACAGGGGCACTCTGGGGTGCCATTGCCATCACCTATGTTCTTCAAGATGGCTTTGCATCCAGAGTAGTATCCAGCCAGGATCAGCACCACTTCCCCAAGATTCATTGGCCACCAGCAGACACACAGCAGAAAACGTTCAGTATTTCCAGACTGCCTGCTCTTCATGCAGATGAACCAAATCTACTTCCCTGAGAGCCACGAGTGAGGGGCCCACAGACTTCCTGGGTGGCATAAAGAGCTTTCCATCCAAGCAACAAGATAAATGTTTGGAAGCTAGGCATCATGGCGCACTGCTTTAATCCCAGCGGTAGGAGGACAGAGGCAGGCAAATCTGATCTCTGTGAGTTTGAGGCCAGCCTGGTCTACAAAGTGAGTCCAAGACAGCCAGGGCTACACAGAGAAACCCTGTCTCAGGATAGAGAGATGGATGGATGGATGGATGGATGGATGGATGGATGGATGGACGGACGGACGGACGGACAGACAGAATGTGAATCTGTTTGTAAACACGATGACAAGCAATATTTGGATTCAGAATTACCTGGCCAACCCAGCCGCTACAAACACTGCAGCAGGAAGCATGGGCCAGTGAGCGTGCACACGTGATGCTTCTTTTCATGCTGTATATAACTTGCACATACTTACAGGGGCACAGGCCCCAACCCCACGGCACTAGCAAGACTGTTCTGTTCTGCCCCATTCTATTGCCGCGATGTCAGTTTACTCAGAGCTGGGGACCAAATCCAGGGCTTCATACATCTTAGGCGAGCGCTGCGCGAGCTGCAGCCCCGCCCAGCAAGAACCATTTCCATTTACTTACTTCCCTGGATGCCAGCCCCACTAAAGGGCAGGCCTCTGGCATGTGTCTGAGGTCTGTTCTTTTAGCTGACGTCTGGAGCAGAAGCTGCCCCTCGTTGAGAAGAGATTCCCGACTCTTCAGGCCCCAGGAGCGGCTTTGTGTCTGTGGCAGACAGCCTCATTGTCTGTGGTTATCTGATCACAATAGGATTTGTTTTCCTGTTGTTACCTGATTCTCTCAACGACACAAAAATAGAAATTCCTGACTATGCCAGGTCTGTAAAGTTACCAACAAAATGACTTATAAGTCTTTGTTGAGCTTGAACAAACTTTTTTTTTCACAGTTAGACTTTTTTTTGACACAACTGAAATCAAGTGGTGTATTCAAAGGACCTAATTTCCCTTCCTGAAGTGTGGGAGCTCTTCGGAAACTGGTATTAATGTAACTGTAGTGAGACCAGTTCTACTGAATGTGAAGAACCTTTGGGGAAGGCTAAAAATTGATCTGGACAATAGGAAATGATACTTTACAAAAGCAGATTTTTGTTTGTTTGTTTCGATTCAGGGTCTCTCTATGCAGCTGGTCTAAAATTTGCTATGTAGAGCAGGCTGATCTTAAACTCACAGAGATTACCCTGCCTTGCCTCTCAAGGCATTTGATACCACGCCTCTCCAGAAAAGCAGGTCCTTAGACCAGGTGTGGTGGTACACACCTACAATCTTAGAACTTAGAAGAAGAAACACACAGATCCTCCGGTCTCCCTGACCAGCCAGCCAACCTACTTGGTGAGCTCCGAAATGAGAGGACCTGTCATAACAAACAAAGTGGACACTGTTTGAGGAATGCAAGCCAAGGTTATCTCCAGCATATGTGTATGTATGTATATATATATGTATATATGTGTGTATATGTATATACATAACTATGTATGTATGTGCATATATATATATATATATATATATGTATATATGCTGTGTGTGTAGTGGGGCACATACCACAACATGCATATGGAGGTTTTATACATATACTTACATGTGTATATATGTATAACTGTATGTGTATATGTATGTATATATGTATGTGTATATATATGTACATAAACATACTGTGTATGTAGTGGGGCACATGCTACAACATTCATATGGAGGTTTTATAGATATACACACAGACACACACACATACTATACGCGCGCGCGCGCGCGTGTGTGTGTGTGTGTGTGTGTGTGTGTGTGTTATGTGTTCGAGTAGGTGGAGATGGGTAGGTCAAGTACATATGTGGAAGTCTTGCAGTTGTTTCGTCCCTTCTACCATGTGGGTCCAGAGGATTGAACTCTGGTTTGGGGGGGGGGGGTTGGGGGGGGGTTGTTTGTTGGTTTGGCTTGGTTTTGGGTTTTGGTGTTTTTTGTTTATTTTGGGTTTTCGAGATAAGGTTTCTCCTCGTAGCCTTAACTTTGTAGACTAGGCCAACCTTGAACTCACAGAGATCCACCTTCCTCTGCCGCCCTGAGTGCTGGGATTACAGTTGTGCGCCACCGTGCCCAGCTTTTCCAGCCTTCTTAAAAACACAGTATCGGGCTGGAAAGAAAGCACAGTAGCTAAGAGCCTGGCTGCTCTTCTAGAGGAGCCAGGTTCAATTCCTAGCACCACACAGCAGCTTTCAGCCTTCTGTAATTCTAGTTCCAGGGGATCTGATCCTTTTCTGGCCCCCAGAAGCACTAAGCAGGCACTGGTGCAGAGGTGCATGCAAAACACGCACACACATAAGGTAAACACATTTTTAAAAAGGGATAGACCCTACACATTGTTTTCTCTATAGTCACTCGCCAGGCATCAACACACCCTTTCTCATAGCTGACAGACACACCTCTTCCCACCCCTTCAACTTCCCTCATCACCCAACAGTCACCGCCATTCTACTGTCTACTTAAATGCAGGTCCAGCTACCTGTGGGCCAGCAGACTAGGGGAGGGCAGGACCTGAGTGTGATTAATGTGACAGACAGCTCGGGCTAAATATGAAGGAAGATCTTAAAACATCCAGAGGGCAGGTCACCAGAAGGAACAGAATCATGCTTCTTGGTCGGGTGCCCAGAAGGGCACATGGGTGAGAAAGAGGCAAGGCTGTGTCTCCTGTGAGCACTCCTCATGGACTAGTTGTGCCTCGATGGAAGACGATGGCCACGTATGCCAGGAAATTGTGTCTCACATGTGTTCCTGCAAACTTGACAGGAATTAGTATACCTCTATTGACTGATAAATTTTATGTTCCCTAAAATAATTCTGTTGAGGACTTTCTCAGATACACAGAAATATTTTAGATAAAAAGCAAAAATGGTGTGCAGCATTACCTATAAGACCAGCACCCGAGAAAAATAAAAGTAGCAGGAAGTATCTAAGCTCTGCATCATCAAGATGGCCGCTGAAAGCCTTCCTAGGGCACAGTCTCCATAAGGGATCCTACTTACTGCTAAACCTGTTGGGTCTGTGGTTTGAAACAAATCCCTACCACTCCACGTCTGCTGGCCAGCTGAATTGCCTAGTTGGGTCTATAAAGGAATACAAGGTCTTCCTCCCTCAGGGAGCAGGCGGGGGCTCATTTATCAGGGCAGCAGAGGGGGTAGGAAAAGCAGGCAGCCCTCGGGAGCAATGTCTCATGGCAGTCTGTTGACATGCCGGGGCCCCTTCCTAGGGTGGACACAGGGCCCTTGCCAGCTCAGTGGAGTCTCTCTGTTCATGTCTCAGTACTACCCCAAAGCTCTTCTTCATTTCGTTTCTTTTCTTTGTTTCATACGTGTATATTCAAGTGTGTGCACGTGTGTGTGTGTGTGCGTGCACCTGTGTGTGTGGAAGCCAGAGGTCAGCCTTGGGCATTGGTCCTCTTGTCTTTAGAGAAAGGGTTTCTCTCTGGCCTGGGAAGCCTCAAGCCGGCACACTGAGCAGCAGCTCCAGGGACCTGTGTGACTCTGGCTTCCCAGTAGTTCTCAGGACCTATCAGGTCACCTGGCTTTGGTGGGGGTGTTCCTGGGGTCTTAGTGCTGAGAAGGAAGCGACTGAGCTATCTCCTCACCCCCAATCTCTTCTTTAGGACTGACTTTTTTCAAATCTCACCTCAGAAGCAGTTTTCTGGCCTTTGCTTAAGGTTTCCAGCTCCTGTGACATGGAGCAGGGAGACCTGTCCTTGCCCTACCAAACCTGCCAGAACTGCAGAGCCAGAGTGCCCTAAGGAACCGTCGTGCTGCAAGCCACCATGTTCCAGGAGGCTCTGGATGTAGCGATGCCCACATCACGGAGACCTGGCCTGTGCTCTCCTATGTTTGAAGGCGAAGAGCACTTTCTAAAAGTAACAGAACCTTGGAAAAGTATAGCCGAGTGTGGCGGTACACGCTTCTGTTCCTAGCATCTGAAAAGTGAAGGCAGGAGCATTAGGACTTCAAGGCCAGCCTCTACCAAGAATAAAGTTTGACTCTCAACAGGTTTACACGAGACCTTATTAAATCAAAGGGAGAAGGGAGACAAAGGAAGGAAGGGACACAGGGAGAGAGGAAGGGAGGAAGGGAAGGAGGGAAGGAAGGAAGGGAG
>NW_026594313.1:0-3166 GCF_907164565.1 Psammomys obesus | reverse complement strand
TGGAGAAGAGTCAGAGGAGGCTTCACTCGGAATAGACTCTGCGCTGATCCAGTCTGCTGGAGGAGACAGGGCCTTCCCAGGAGACTGCGGTCTGCAGAGACCGCTTTCCCGCTCTGCGCTCTGCAAACCCGGGGGCGGGGACCGGGACCTCTGCGCTCTGCAGGCAGAGCAGTACAGGAGTTGCTACTCCAGAGCAAAGTCAGCCTCATCCGGATCTGCTCCAAAAAGAGGAAATGGGTCGCTCTGGCGCGGTGTGGAAACGCAATAAATACCCTAGACTTAGCAGCGTCATGTTCCCCCTTTCCTTTCGACTTCCTGAGGACGCTGTTCAAGAGCATCTTCCCATAGACCTGGCCTGGTTATCCCGGGAACCCTCCGCGCCCCGCGGACTCCTCTCCCTCGTCCCCCGCGGAGCTTCCCCGGTCTCTCGGGCTCCTCTGATCAGGCTTCATCCCCGGTAGCCACAGCCTGTCCTGGTTCTGGCTGTGCAGCACTGGCTCCTCCGCCTGAGCCAGCAGCTCACAGGTGGAGTAGATGTTGGGTGACCGCGTTGGCAAGGCCGCCGGCGGGGGAGAGGGGAGCGTCTTCCTCTATTTCTCTTTTAAATTGTCAAATTTATTTGTTCTTATTACTCTTCTTTCTCTTCATCTTCCTTCTCTTCTTCCCACTCTTCCTCTTCCTCAACTTCCTCATCCTCCTTCTCTCCAACCTCTTCTTCCTCTTCTTCACCTCTTCCTCTTCCTCTTCTTCTTCCTTTTCTTTCTCTTCCACTTCATCTTCCTCTTTTTTTCTCTTTCTCATCCTCTTTCTTATCCTCTTCCTCTTCTTCCTAGTCCTCTTCTTCTTTCTCTTCTTCCTCTTCTTTTTCTTCCACTTCTTCCTCCTCCTCCTCTTCCTATCCTTCCTCTTCCACTTCTTCCTCTTTCTCTTTTTCATCCTCTTCCTCTACCTTGTCTTCCTCTTCCTTTTTCTCTTCTTCCCTCTCTTCCTCTTCCTCTTCATCTTCCTCTTCTTCTTTGTCCTCTTCCTCGTCTTTGTTTTCTTCCTATTATTGTTCTTCCTCTTCTCCTTCCTCTTCTTCCTCTTTTTCTTTCTCATCCTTGTACTCTTCTATTTCTTCTACTTCTTCCTCTTTTTATTCTTCCTCTTACTTTTCCTATTCCTCTTCTGCTTCTTCTCCCTCTTCCTCTTCTTCCTCCACTTCCTCTTCCTTTTCGACTTCTTCCTCTTTCTTTTTCTCTTTTTCTTCTTTCTCTTCTCCATTCTCATCCTCTTCTTCTACTTCTTCCTTTTGTTCTTTCTTCTTCTCCCCTTCTTTTGCCTCTTCTTCCTCTTCCTATTCCTCTTCTCCTTCCACTACTTCTTCTTATTCCTCTTCTTCCGCTTTCTCTTCCTTCTCTTCTTCCTATCCTTCATCTTCCTCGTCCTCTTCCTCTCCTTCCTATTCTTTTCTCTCTTCTTTTTCTCCTCTTCCTTTTCTTCCTCTTCTTCCTCTTCCTCTACTTATTCTTTTCTGGCTCTTTCTCATCTTCCTTTTCTTTCTTTTCCTCCCCAACCTTTTCTTCCTCTTCCTTGTCCTCATCCTCTTCTCCCTCTTCTTTCTTCTTCTTTCTTTTCTTCCTCTTCTTCGTTTTCCTCTTCTCTTTATTTCTCATCCTCTTTCTTGTCCTCTTCCTCTTCTTACTCTTAAAATTCTTGTTCTTCCTGTTCCTCTTCTTTCTCTTTCTCTTCTTCTTCCTCTTCCTCACTACTTCTACATCTTTCAATTCTTTCTTCTTATTCTTTTTCTTCCTCTTTCACTTCTACTTCTTTCAATTCTTTCTTCTTATTCTTTTTCTTCCTCTTTTTCCTCTTCTTCATCGTCTTCCTCTTCTTCTACTTCTTCTTATTTTTTCTTATTCTTCCTATTATTTTTCCTCTTCTATTGTTTCTTCCCTTCCTCTTCTTTCTCTTTCTCTCCTTCTTCCTTTTCCTCTTTCTCTACTTCCTCTTCTTGTTTTCTTCTTCCTCTTCCCCCTTTTCCTCTTCTTCTTTCTTATTGGTCTTCTTCTTCTTCTTTTTCCTCTTCTTTCTCTTTTTCCTCTTCCCCTGACTTTTCCTCATCCTTGTCCTCTTCCACTTTTTCCACTTCTTCCTCTTTTTCTTCGTATTCTTCCTCTTCTTTTTACTTCTTTTTCCTCTTCCTCTTCTTCCTCTACTTTCTCTTCTTCCTCTTCCTCATTCTCTTCCTCTTCTGCTTCTTCCTCTTCCTCTTCTTCCACTTCCTCTTTTCTCTCTTCCTCTCCTTCCTCATCTTTTCTTCCTCTTCTTCATCTTCTTCCACTCCCACCTCTTCCTCTTCTTCCTTTTCATACTCTTCTTCCTCTTCCTCATCCTCCTTCTCTTCCTCTTCTTACATCTTCCTCTTCTTCCCCTTCTTTTTTCTCTTCTGTTTCTTCTTCCTCTTCCTTTAGTCTTCCTCTTCTTTCTATTTTTCTCCTTCTTTCTCTTACTCATCTTCTTCCTCTTTCTCATCCTCTTTTTCTACGTCTTCCTCTTCTTTCTTCTTAATATTCTTCCTCTTCTGCTTCTTCTTCCTCTTCCTCCTTTTCTTCTTTATCTTCTTCTTCCTGTTCCTTTTCTCCCTCTTTTTCCATTTCTTTCTCTTCCTCTTATTCTTCTTCTTTCTCCTCCTCCTCTTTCTCTTCTTCCTCTTGCTCTTCCTTATCCTCTTTCCTTTTTTCTACTTCTTCCTCTTCTTTCTTATTTTTCCTCTTCTACCTCTTCTTCCTTTTCTTCTTCTTCCTCTTCCTCATCCTTGTTCTTTTCCTCTTCTACTTCTTCCAATTCTTTTTTCTTCTTTCTTAGTCTTCCTCTTCTTCTCTCCCTTTTTCCTTTTCATCTTCTGCTTCTTTTTCTTTCTTTTCTTCCTCTTCTCCTTCCTCTTTTCCCTCTTTTCCTCTTCTTTCTCTTCCTCTTCATTTTTTCCTCTTCTTTCCTATTGCTCTTCTTCTTCCTTTTCCTAGTCACCTTCTTCTTCCTCTCCCTCTCTCTCCTCCTTGTCCGCTTCCACTCCTACTTCTTCCTCTTCTTTTTCTTCTTCCTTTTTACTCTTCCTCTTCTTCCTCTTACTCTTTTTCCTCTCTCTTCTTCCTCTTCTTTCTCTTCCACATCCTCATACTCTTCC
>NW_026594312.1:0-6207 GCF_907164565.1 Psammomys obesus | reverse complement strand
TCGTTCATCCTTTCTTTCTTTTCTTCTTCCTCTTCTTCTTCCTGTTCCTCCTCTTCTTTTTCTGCTTCCTTTTCTTCTTCCTCCACTTCTTCTTCCTCTTCTATTTCTTCTTCTTATTCTTCCTCATCCTCTTGTTCTTCCTCTTCTTCCACTTCTTTCTGGTCCTCTTCCTATTCTTCCTCTTTTACTTCTTCCTCTTTTTCTTTTTTCTCGTCTCTGTCTTTCTCTTCCTCTTCTTCCTGTTGCTCTTCATTTCTTCTTCCATTTCCTCATCCTCTTCCTCTTACTGTTCTTCCTCTTCCACTTCTTCCTTTCTTCCTCTTCTACCTCACCTCATCCTCTTCTTCTTCCTCTTTTTCCTCTTCTGCTTTCCCTCTTCCTCTTCTTCGTCTTCCTCTTTGTCTTTCTCTTCTTCCTGTTCTTCCTCTTCCTTTTCTTCCTCTATTTCCTCTGCTTTCTCTTCCTCTTTGGCTTCTTCCTCTCCTTTGTCTTCATCTTCTTCCTCTTCCTCTTCTTGATCTTCTTCCTATTCCTCTTCTTTCTCCACTTTTTCTTTTCTTATTCTTCTGATTCTTGTTCCTCTTCACTTCCTCTCCCTCTTCCTTTTCCTCATCCTCTTCTTGATCTTCTTCCTCTTCCTCTTCTGCTTCCTCTTCTTTGTGATCTTCCTTTTCCAATTTTCATTCCTGTTCTTTCACTTCTTCCTCTGATTCCTCTTATTCTTCTTCCTCATCCTCTTCCTCTTCTTCTTTCTCTTCTTTCTTCTTATTGTTCCTCTTCTCTTTTCTCTTCCTTTTCTGCTTCTTCCTTATCCTCTTCTTCCCCTCTTCTTTTTCTTCTTCCTCTTCTTCTTCCACAACTTGTTCTTATTACTCTTCTTCCTCTTCATCTTCCTTCTCTTCTTCCCATTCTTCCTCTTCCTCAACTTCCTCATCCTCTTTCTCTCCAACCTCTTCTTCCTCTTCTTGACCTCGTCCTCTTCCTCTTCTTCTTCCTCTTCCACTTCATCTTCCTCCTCTTTCTCTTTCTCATCCTCTTTCTTATCCTTTTCCTCTTCTTCCTAGTCCTCTTCTTCCTCTTCTTTTTCTTCCAATTCTTCCTCTTCCTCCTCTTCCTATCCTTCCTCTTCCACTTCCACTTCTTCCTCTTCTTCCTCTTTCTCTTTTTCATCCTCTTCCTCTACCTTGTATTCCTCTTCTTTTTTCTCTTCTTCCCTTTCTTCCTCTTCCTCCTTCTTCCTCTTCCTCCTTTTCTTTTTTCCTCTTTCTCTTCTTCCTCTTTTACTTCTTCCTCTTCCTATTCTTCTTTCTTTTTTTCTCTTATTTTGCTTCCTCTTCTTTCTTTTCCTTTTCTTCCTCTCCATCTCTTTCTTCTTGTCTTCCACTTCTTCGTCTTCATCTTCCTCTTCTTCTTCCTTGTCCTCTTCTTTGTCTTTGTTTTCTTCCTATTCCTGTTCTTCCTCTTTTCCTTCCTCTTCTTCCTCTTTTTCTTTCTCATCCTTGTACTCTTCTATTTCTTCTTCTTCTTCCTCTTTTTATTCTTCCTCTTATTTTTCCTATTCCTCTTCTGCTTCTTCTCCCTCTTCCTCTTCTTCCTCCACTTCCTCTTCCTTTTCAACTTCTTCCTTTTACTCTTTCTCTACTTCCACTTCTTTCTCTTCTTCCTCTTTTCTTCTTTCTCTTCTTCCTCTTCCCCATTCTCATCCTCTTCTTCTACTTCTTCCTTTTGTTCTTTCTTCTTCTCCCCTTCTTTTGCCTCTTCTTCCTCTTCCTCCTATTCCTCTTCTCCTTCCACTACTTCTTCTTATTCCTCTTCTTCCTCTTCCTCTTCCTTCTCTTCTTCCTATCCTTCATCTTCCTCATCCTCTTCCTCTTCTTCCTATTCTTTTTCTCTTCTTTTTCTCCTCTTATTCCTCTTCCTCTATTTATTCTTTTCTGACTCTTTCTCATCTTCCTTTTCTTTCTTTTCCTCCCCAACCTTTCCTTCCTCTTCCTTGTCCTCATCCTCTTCTCCCTCTTCTTTCTTCTTTCTTTTCTTCCTCTTCTTTGTTTTCCTCTTCTATTTCTCATTCTTTTTCTTGTCCTCTTCCTCTTCTTACTCTTAAAATTCTTGTTCTTCCTGTTCCTCTTCTTTCTCTTTCTCTTCTTCTTCCTCTTCCTCACCACTTCTACTTCTTTCAATTCTTTCTTCTTATTCTTTTTCTTCCTCTTTTTCCTCCTCTTCCTCGTCTTCTACTTCTTCTTCTTATTTCTTCTTATTCTTCCTATTATTTTTCCTCTTCTTTTGTTTCTTCCCTTCCTCTTCTTTCTCTTCCTCTCCTTCTTCCTTTTCCTCTTCCTCTACTTCCTCTTCTTGTTTTCTTCTTCCTCTTCCCCCTTTTCCTCTTCTTCTTTCTTATTGATCTTCTTCCTTTTCCTCATCTGCTTCTTCCTCTTCTTTTTCCTCTTCTTTCTCTTTTTCCTCTTCCCCTGACTTTTCCTCATCCTTGTCCTCTTCCACTTTTCCACTTCTTCCTCTTCTTTCTTCTTATTCTTCCTCTTCTTTTTACCCTTCTTTTCCCTCTTCCTCTTCTTCCTCTACTTGCTCTTCTTCCTCTTCCTCATTCTCTTCCTCTTCTGCTTCTTCCTCTTCCTCTTCTTCCACTTCCTCTTTTCCCTCTTCCTCTCCTTCCTCATCTTTTCTTCCTCTTCTTCGTCTTCTTCCACTCCTACCTCTTCCTCTTCTTCCTTTTCATTCTCTTCTTCCTCTTCCTCATCCTCCTTCTCTTCCTCTTCTTACATCTTCCTCTTCTTCCCCTTCTTTTTCCTCTTCTGTTTCTTCTTCCTCTTCCTTTAGTCTTCCTCTTCTTCCTCTTCTCCCTATTTTCTCCTTCTTTCTCTTACTCATCTTCTTCCTCTTTTTCATCCTCTTTTTCTACGTCTTCCTCTTCTTTCTTCTTAATATCCTTAATATTCTTCCTCTTCTGCTTCTTCTTCCTCTTCCTCCTTTTCTTCTTTCTCTTCTTCTTCCTGTTCCTTTTCTCCCTCT
The DNA here is from genome assembly GCF_907164565.1 of Psammomys obesus. Classification (NCBI taxonomy): domain Eukaryota; kingdom Metazoa; phylum Chordata; class Mammalia; order Rodentia; family Muridae; genus Psammomys; species Psammomys obesus. The sequence goes on along the minus strand of NW_026594312.1, from coordinate 3,180 downwards.
TTTTCCATCTCTTTCTCTTCCTCTTATTCTTCCTCTTCCTCCTCTTTCTCTTCTTCCTCTGACTCTTCCTTATCCTCTTTCCCTTTTTCTACTTCTTCCTCTTCTTTCTTATTTTTCCTCTTCTACCTCTTCTTCCTTTTCTTCTTCTTCCTCATCCTTGTCCTCTTCCTCTTCTTCTACTTCTTCCGATTCTTTTTTCTTTCTTAGTCTTCCTCTTCTTCTCTCCCTTTTTCCTTTTCATCTTCTGCTTCTTCTTTCTCTTTCTTTTATTCCTCTTCTCCTTCCTCTTTTCCCTCTTTTCCTCTTCTTTCTCTTCCTCTTCCTTTTTTCCTCTTCTTTCCTATTGCTCTTCTTCTTCCTTTTTCTAGTCACCTTCTTCCTCTTCCTCTTTCTCCTCCTTGTCCGATTCCACTCCTACTTCTTCCTCTTCTTTTTCTTCTTCCTTTTTACTCTTCCTCTTCTTCCTCTTACTCTTTTTCCTCTCTCTCTTCTTCTTCTTTCTCTTCCACATCCTCATACTCTTCCTCTTCTTCTACTTCTTCCTCTTCTTTTATTCTTCCTCTTCTTCCACTTCCTCTTCTCCCTCCTTTTCCTCCTCTTCATCTTTCTCTTCCTCATACTTGTCCTCTTCCTTTTCTTCTAGTCCATTCTCTTTGTCTTCTTTGTTATTCTTTCTCTTCTTTTTTCTCTTTGTCTTCTGTTTCTTCCTCCTCTTCCTCTTCTTCCTCCAATTTCTTTTCTTCCTCTCCTTCTGCTTCCTTTTCCTCTACTTTCTCTTCGTTTTTCTTAATCTTCTTTCTCTTCATCCTTTTCTTCCTATTCTTCCTCTTCCTTTTTCTTTCTGTTTTTTTTTTCTGTCATTCTTTCTCTTCTTCCTCTTTCTCCTCTTCTTCCCCTTCTTCTTCCTCTTCCTCATCCTCTTCTTCTACTTCTTACTCTTGTTCTTTCTTCTTCTCACTCTTCATTCTCTACTTCCTCTTTTTCTCTTCATTTTTTTCTCTTCTTCCTCTACTTCCTATTCTTTCTCCTCCTCTACTTCTTCGTCTTCCTCTTCCTTTTCTTTTTCCTCTTCCTCTTCTTCCTCTTTCTCTTTTTCCTCTTATTCTTCTTTTTTCTTATTTTTCTTCTTCCTTTTCCTCTCTTGGTTCTTCTAACTCTTGCTCTTCTTCCTCTTCTGCCTCTTCTTACTTTTTTTTCTGTTCTTCCTCTTCTTCCTCTTTCTTCTCTACTTCTTCTTTCTTTTTATTCTTCTTCCTCTTCTATTTCTTCTTCCTTTTCTTCCTCTACTTTCTCTTCTTCCTGTTCCTCATCCTCATCCTCTTCTTCTACTTCTTCCTCTTCTTTTTCTTATTCTTCCTCTTCTTCTACCTCTTCCTCTTCTTCTCTCTTTCCTCTTTTTTCTCTTCCTCTTTTTCCTCTTCTTTCTCTTCTTTTTATTCCTCCTCATCTTTCTTTTTCTTTTTCCTCATTCTCATCCTCTTCCTCTTTTTCTATTTCTTCCTATTCTTCTTTCTTCTTATTCCTCCTCTTACTTTTCCTCTTCTTTTTCCTCTCCTCTTCTGTTTCTTTCTCTTCCTCTTCTTCTTTTTTCTTTTCTTCTTCCTCTTCTCTCTTTTTCTTCTTTCTGTTCCTCTTCTTCCTCTTCCTCTTCTTCTACTTCTTCCTTTTCTTTCTACTTTTTTACTTCTTCTATTTCCTCTTCCTCTTCTTCATCCTCTTCCTTTTTCTCTTTTTCTACTTCTTCCTCTTCTTTCTTCTTATTCTTCTTTTTCTTCTTTCTTCTTCTTTTTCCTCTTCCTCTACTTTCTCTTCTTCTTCCTCTTTACCTTCCTCATTCTCATTCTCTTCCTCTTCTTCTACTTCTCTTTTTTCTATTATTCTTCCTCTTCCCTTTCCTCTTCTTCTTCCTTGTCTTCTTCTTCCTCTTTTTTATTCCTATTCTTCCTCTTTTTCTTCTCCTTATTCCTCTACTTCTTCTCCTTCTTTCTCTACTTCCTCTTTCTTTTCATATTCTTTCTCTTCTTCCTCTTCCTTTTTATCCTCTTCCTCTTCTTTTTCTTCTTCTTCCCCTTCCTCTTCTCCTTCTTCCTCTTTCATTTCCTCTTACTCTACTTCCTCTTCTCCCTCTTCCTTTTTTCTCTTCTTCCTCTTCTTCCTCCTCTTCCTCTTCTTCCTCTTGCTCTCAAACCTCTTCCTCTTCTTCCTGTTCCTCAAACTCTTTCTTTTCTTTTCTTTTTTTTTCTTCCTCTTCTTCTCCCTCTTCTTCTTCTGCTTCTTCTTCCTCTTCCTCCTCTCCAAACTCTTCTTTCTCTTCTTCCTTTACTTCCTCTTCCTGTTCTTTCTTTTCCTCTTTTTCCTATTCTGCTGCTTAATCTTTTTTCTCTACGTTCTCTTTCTCTTTCTCTCCTACTTCTACTTCCTCTTTGTCATCCTTGTTTTCTTCATTCATTCTTTCTTATTCTTATTCCTCTTCCTCTTTCTTCCTCTTCATTTTTTTATTGTCTTCTTCTTTGTCCTATTTCTTTTTTCCTCTTTCTCCTCTTCTTCATTTTCCTCTTCTTCCTCTTCCTCTCTGATCTCTTCTTCCTCATCCTCTTCCTCATGCTCTTTTTCTTCTTCCTCTTCTTCTAACTTTTCCCCTTCCTCTTCTTCCCCTTCTTCTTATTCTTCCTCTTCTTTTCCTTCTTCCTCTTCTTCTTTTTTCCTCTTCTTCTTCTGATTCTTGTTTTTTCTCTGCTTTCTCTTCTTCCTCTACTCTTGCCTCCTCTTCTTCCTCTTCCTCCTCTTTCTCTTTTTTGCTTCTTCTTCCTCTTCCTCTTCTTTCTCTACCTCTACTAACTCTTCTTTGTCTTTTTCCTTTTCTTTCTTTTCTTCTTCCTCTTCCTTTTCTTCCCCTTCTTCCTCTTCATGTTCCTCTTCTTTCTCTTCTTCCTCCTTTTCTCATTCCTCTATTTCCTCTTCTTCCTCTCCCTCTCCTTGTGCTTGTCTTCATTCTCTTTTTCTACTTCTTCCTCTTCTTTTCTTTCTTCTTCCTCACTTCTTGATTTTTTCTTTTTTCTTCTTACTCTTCTTTTTCCTTCTCTTCTTCTTCCTCTTTTTCTCTTCTTTCACTTCTTTCTTTTTCCTTTTTTCTTCTTCTTTCACTTCTTTTTCTTTTTCCTTCTCCTTTTCTTCCTTTCC
>NW_026594311.1:3193871-3231587 GCF_907164565.1 Psammomys obesus | reverse complement strand
TCTCCTTCAGTCTGGCCCTAGCTTATCAGGTATCTTCAGAATGGTTGCAATATCCTTATCTGTGACCTAGCAAGGCTTCTCCTTCCTCAGGGGAGAGGGGTAGCTCATGAGTTCATGTCAGAAACAGTTCCTGTCCCCCTTACTAGGGAACCCACTTGGATACTGAGCTACCATGGGCTATGTCTGAGCCGGGGTTGTAGGTTATATCCATGCATGGTCCTTATTGGATAAACAGTCTCATAGAAGACCCTTGTGCTCAGATATATTAGGACCTTGTGGGGCTCCCTGTCTCCTCTAGGATATGCTAATTCCTCCTTCCTTCATATGATACCCTACACTCTGCCAAAGGCTTGGTTATGGATCTCAGCATCTGCTTTGATACACTGCTAGGCAAAGTCTTTCTGGTGCCTTCTGTGGTAGGCTAGTGTCCTGTTACTTGTTTTCTCTTATTTCCAATGTCCATCCCCTTTGTCTTTCTAGATGAGGATTGATCATCTTACACCTGGACCTCTTTCTTTTTTGTCTTCTTTAGGTGTACATATTTTAGTATGTTTATTCTAACGTATAGGTCTATATAAGTGAGTATATACCAAGTGTGTCTTTCTGCTTTTGGGATACCTCACTCAGGATGATTTTTTTTCTAAATCCCACCATTTGCCTTCAAAATTCATGATTTCTTTGTTTTTAATTGCTGAGTAGTATTCCATTGTAGAAAAGTACCACAATTTCTGCATCTATTATTCAGTTGATGGACATCTGGGTTGTTTCCAGGTTCTGGCTAATACGAATAAAGCTGCTACAAACATGGTTGAGCAAATGTCCTTGTTGTGTACTTGAACATCTTTTGGCCATATGCCTAGGAGTTGTATAGCTGGATCTTGAGGTAGCACTATTCCTAATTGTCTGAGAAAGCTCCAGATTGATTTTCAGTGTGGTTGTACCAGTTGACATTCCTACCAGCAATGGAGGAGGGTTCCCCTTTCTCCACAGCCTCTCCAGCATGCATTGTCTCTTGAGTTTTTGATCTTAGCCATTCTGATGGATGTAAGGTGAAATCTCAGGGTTGTTTTGATTTGTGTCTCTCTGATCCCACCATTGGGATGTTGAACATCTCCTTATGTATTTCTCTGCTATTCTATTTTCTTCTATACAGAATTCTCTGTTTAGCTCCATACCCAATTTTTTAAATTGGGTTACTTGAATTATTGCCTTAACTTCTTGAGTTCTTTATATATTCCAGATATCAGCCCTCTGCAGATGTTGGGTTGGTGAAGATCCTTTCCCAATCTGTATGCTGTCGTTTTGTTCTAATGATAGTGTCTTTTGCTTTGCAGAAGCTTTTCAGTTTCATGAGGTCCCATTTATTGATTGTTGCTCTTAGGGCCTGTGCTGATGGTGTTCTGTTCAGGAAGTTGTCTCCTGTGCCAATGAGTTTTAGGGTCTTCCCCATTTTTTCATCTAACCAGTTTAGAGTATCTGGTTTTATATTGAGGTCTTTGATCCACTTGGACTTTAGTTTTGTGCAGGGTGATAAATACAGATCTATTTTCATTTTTCTGCATGGAGACATCCAGTTGGACCAGCACCATTTGTTGAAGATGCTGTCTTTTTTCCATTGAATGGTTTTGGCTTCTTTGTCAAAAATCAAGTATTCATAGGTGTGTGGGTTTATTTCTGGGTCTTCTATTCGGTTCCATTGATCCACCTTTCTGTTTCTATGCTACTACCAAGCAGTTTTTATTGTTATTGCTCTGTAGTACAACTTGAGATCAGGGATGGAGATACCTCCTGAGGATCTGTTGTTGTACAGGATTGTTTTGGAAATTCTGGGTTTTTTGTTTCTCCATATGAAGTTGAGAATTTTTCTTTCAAGGTCTGTAAAGAATTGTGTTGGAATTTTGATGGGAATTGCATTGAATCTGTAGATTGCTTTTGGCAGGATGGCCATTTTCACTATGTTAATCCTACCGATCCATGAGCACGGGAGATCTTTCCATCTTCTGATGTCTTCTTCTATTTCTTTCTTCAGAGGCTTGAAGTTTTTTTCAAACAGGTCTTTCACCTGCTTGGTTAGAATCATCCCAAGATACTTTATGTTATTAGTGGCTACTGTGTAGGGTGGTGTTTCCCTGATTTCTTTCTCAGCCCTTTTGTCTTGGGTGTACAGGAGTGCTTCTGATTTTTTTTGAGTTAATTTTGTATCCAGCCATTTTGTAGAAGGTGTTTATCAGCTGAAGGAGTTCTCTGGTTGAGCTTTTGTGGTCACTCAGGTATACTATCATATCATCTGCGAAAAGTTAAACTTTGACTTCTTCCTTTCTGATTTGTATTCCTTTGATCTCCCTTACTTGTCTTATGGCTCTAGCTAGGACTTCAAATAGTATTTTAAGAGATGTGGAGACAATGGGCAGCCTTACCTTATCCCTGGTTTTAGTGGGATTGATTTAAGTTTCTCTCCATTGAGTTTGATGTTGGCTATCGGCTTGCTGTATATTGCCTTTACTATGTTTAGGTATGTTCCTTTTATTCCTGATCTCTCCAAGACCTTAAACATGAATGGGTGTTGGATTTTGTCAAATGCTTTTTTGGCATCTAGGGAGATGACCATGTGGTTTTTTTCACCTTCATTTTGTTTATATGGTGGATTACATTGATGTATTTCTGTATATTGAACCACCCTTGCATGCCTGGGATGAAGCCTACTTGGTCATGGTGGATGATATCTTTTATGTGTTCCTGGATTCGTTTTTAAGTATTTTACTGAGTATCTTTGCATCAATATTCATTAGATAGATCGGTTTGAAATTCTCTTTTTTTTGTTGGATCTTTGTGTGGTTTAGGTATTAAGGTGACTGTGGCTTCGTAGAATGAGTTTGTTAATGTTCATTCTGTTTCTATTTTGTGGAATAATTTGGAAAGAAGTGGAGTCAGCACTTCTTTGCAGGTCTGGAAGAATTCTGCACTGAAACCATCTGGCCCTGGGCTATTTTTGGAAGGGAGGCTGTTGATGGCTGCTTCAATTTCCTTGGGGGATGTAGGGCTGTTTAATCTTTCTACCTGGTCTTGACTTAATTTTGGTAGATGGAATCTATCAAGGAAATTATCCATTTCTTTTAGATTTTCGAACTTTGTGGCATATAGGATTTTGGAGTATGACCTAATGATTGTTTGGATTTCCTCATTGTCTGTAGTTATGTCCCCCTTTTCATTTCTGATTTTGCTTATTGGGATAGTTTCTCCCTGCCTTTTAGTTAGTTTGGCTAAGGGTTTGTCTATCTAGTTAATTTCTCAAAGAAATTGGTTTCATTGAATCTTTGAATTGTTTTATTTGTTTCTAATTGTTTGATTTCAGCCCCGAGTTTGATTATTTCCAGCCATCTGCTCCTTTTGGGTGCATCTGCTTCTTTTTTTTCTAGGACTTTCAGTCATGCCATTAAGTTGTTTGTATGAGATGTTACAAATTTCTTCTTAAAGACACTTAGTACTATGAGTTTTCCTCTAAGTACTGCTTTCATTGTGTCCCATAAATTTGGGTATGTTGTGCCTTCATTTTCATTGAATTCTAGGAAGTCTTTAATTTCTTTCTTTTTTTCATCCTTAACACAGCTGTCATTGAGCAGTAAGTTGTTAAGTTTCCATGTGCGTATAGTCTTTTTGCTATTTCCATTGTTGTTGAGGTCCAGCTTTAGCTTATGGTGGTCAGATAGTATACAGGGGATTATTTCAATCTTCTTGTATTTCTTGAGGCTTGCTTTGTGGTCTATGTGGTCTATTTTGGAGAATGTTCCATGAGGTGCTGAAAAGAATGTATACTGTTTTGGTCTGGGTGAGAAGTCCTGTAGACATCTATTCGGTCCATTTGAATTAGGACCTTTGTAAGTGCCTTTATTTCCCTGTTTGGCTTCTGTCTAGATGATCTGTTCCTTGGTGATAGTGGGGTGTTGAAGTCTCCCACTATTAGGTGTTGAGGTCGATGTGTGATTTAAGCTTTAATAATGTTTTATTCACGAAAGTAGGTGCTCTTGTATTTGGGGCATAGACGTTCAGAATTGTGATGTCTTCTTGGTGGATTTTTCCTTTGATGAGAATGTAGTGCCCCCCATCTTTTTTTATTAGTTTTACTTGAAAGTCTTTTATTAGCTATTAGAATAGCCAATCCTGCTTGTTTTTTTGGGTCCATTTGCTTGAAAAGCAGTTTTCCAGCGTTTTACTCTGAGGTAGTGTTTATCTTTGTTGCATAGATGTGTTTCTTGCATGCAGCAGAATGTTGGATCCTGTTTCCACACCCATTCTGTTAGTCTGTGTCTTTTTATTGGAGAGTTGAGTCTTTTGATGTTGATATATAATAATGACCGTTGAATGTTATTTCCTATTATTGTGGAGTCGGTGGTGTTACTGTGATTCATTGATTGTTTTCTTTTGATTTTTGTTGGGAAATTATCTATAACCTTTGTTTTCTTGGGTATAGTTGTTTTTGTTGGATTGGATTTTTTTTTCTAGTATCTTCTGTAGGGCTGGTTTGCTGTTCAAATATTGCTTAAATTTAGTTTTGTCGTGGAATATTTTGTTTTCTCCATCTATGCCGATTGAAAGCTTTGCTGGGTATAGTAGTCTAGGTTGGCATCTGTGGTCCCTTAGAGACTGCATGACATCTGCCAGACCCTTCTGGCTTTCATAGTTTCTGATGAGAAGTCCAGTGTGATTCTGATGTGTCTACGTTTATATTTTACTTGGCCTTTTTTTTCTTGATGCTTTTAGTATCTTTTATTTGTTCAATAGATTAAGTGTTTTGACTATGTTGTGAAGTGAGGAGTTTCTTTTCTGGTCTAGTCTATTTGGTGTTCTGTCGGTCTCTTGTAGGTTTGTGGACATCTCTTTCTTTAGGTTGGGAAAATTTTCCTCCATGATTTTCTTGAAAATATATTCTGGACCTTGGATCCTGGAATCCTCTTCTTCATTGATTCCTATTATTCTTAGATTTTGCCTTTTCATGGCATCCTTGATTTCTTGGATGTTTTGTGTTGGGATTTTTCCAATTTTACTTTTTCTTTGAGAGAAGTATCAATTTCTGCGAGTGCATCTTCAGCATCTGAGATTCTCTCTTCCATTTCTTTTATTCTATTAGTGATGTTTACCTTTGTGGTTCCTTCTCTTTTTTTCTAAGTTCTCCAGTTCCAGGGTTTTCTCAGTTTGTGTTTTCTTTATTGATTCTAATTCTGTTTTCATGCCTTGCAACATTTCCTTCATCTGTTTGAATGTGGATTCCTGTGTCTCCAAGATGATCTCTATTTTTTTTGTTTGTTTCCTCTCTTCATGCCACTACTTCTGCCTCTATTTGTTTGGCTATATTTGCCTGTGTTACTTTAAGAGCTTCATTCTCTTCATTTTTCTTTATTTCTATTTGGGAGGCCAAATCTTTGAGAGATTTATTTGTTTCCTCTTTAACTGTCTGAATCTGTATGACTATTTCTCTGAGAGATTTGTTGGTTTCCTCTTTATGTGCCTCAAATAACTGGATAATCATAGCTTTAAAATCAGTTTCTTGTGTGATGAGGTGGAGTATCCATTAATTTTAGGGGTTGACGGTGAAGCCATGATATCTTGATTTACGTTGGTTGTGTTCTTTCGCCGACCCCTGGTCATTTGCTTATCTGTAGTGTTCACTCTTTTTTCCTGGATTCTGCAGATCAAACTGGTCTTTCTCTGTTGTCTGGAGAATTCTTCAGGAAAATTAGGGAAGTGCTGTGGTTTCAGTGTGTGCATTGGTGATACAGCTATACCTGTAGGAGGAAAGTTCGCAGGCGCAGAAGGGCAAATGTGGGGTAGCATGTGATTGAGTGTGTGCTTGTAGATGTGTCCTAAGGGACAGGGTGTTGGAGAATGAAGAAGCCTTCAGTGTGAGAGGGGTGCCTTGCAGGCACTGAAGGTGTTTCAGGCGCTTAAGGGATCGCAAGTACTGTTGAAAATTGTGGGCTCCTATTGTTTTTACAGGTCTTCTAGGCTTTGGTGGCTATTCAGCTGGTTATCTGCCACTGAGGGGTTGGATGGTCCATACAATCACTGGCCGGGCAGCCCTTTGTAGTCAGTACTGCCACTTGCAGACTTGGGATGTGGGAAGGATTGTACTGCAGATCTGAATGTCTGTGTCGGGCACTCTTTGTGTGTGCGCTCTGGCAGGGTGGGGTTTCGGTGGTTCGTGCACTCCGGCAGGGCCCGGTGGTGGTGGTGGTGGTGAGGGTGTGCTCTGAGGGTCCAGAGCTTGGGAAGAAGGCAGTAGGTGGGGCGTGGGCTGCTCTGAGGGGTGGCGTTCAGCGGGTTGATACAACTCTCTCTGCCACTGTGGGGCCTGAAGTTCTGCCTCTGCTGTCTTGGGCCCCAGGCACTGAACTTTGCAGATTAGGGATCCAGGAAGGATTGTACTGCGGAGCTGAGTCTCTGTGGTTGGGTCTGCGCTCTGGCGCTGGCAGTGGGTGCTTTCCCGTGTGGCGGGGTTTTAGGAGGTATGTGCGCTCCTCTGGTGTGGTAGGGTTTTCGGAGTTGTGTGTGCTCATATATGGATGTTGGATTTTGTCAAATGCCTTTTCACCATTTACGGAGATGATCATGTGTTTTTTTTGTTTTTTTTTTTTTTTTTCCTTTCATCTTGTTTATATGGTGGATTGTATTGATGGATTTCCATATACTGAATCACCCCTGCATATCTGGGATGAAGCCTACTTGGTCATAGTGGATGATATGTGTGATGTGTTCTTGGATTTGGTTTGCAGGTATTTTGTTGAGTATTTTCTCATCGATGTTCATAAGGGAGATTGGCCTGAAAGTCTCTTTCTTTGTTGGGTCTTTGTGAGGTTTAGGTACCAAGGTGACTGTGGCTTCATAGAATGAGTTTGGTAGTGTTTCTTCTGTTTCTATTTTGTGAAATAGTTTGAAGAGTATTGGTGTTAGCCCTTCTTTGAAGGTCTGGTAGAATTCTGCACTGAAACCATCTGGCCCTGGGCTTCCTTTGGATGTGAGACTTTTGATGACCACTTCTATTTCCTTAGGAGATATAGGACTGTTTGATTTATTTACCTGGTCTTGATTCTGCTTTGGTAAGTGGAATCAATCTAGAAAATTGTCCATTTCATTAAGATTCACAAATTTTGTGGCATATAAGGTTTTGAAATAAGACCTAATGATTGTTTGGATTTTCTCAGTGTCTGTGTTTAGGTCCCTTTTTTCATTTCTGATTTTGTTGATTTGGATAGTGTCTCTCTGCCTTTTAGTTAGTATGGCTAAGGGTTTGTCTATCTTGTTGATTTTCCCAAAGAACCAGCCCTTGGTTCCATTGATTCTTTGAATTGTTTGTTTCTAATTGATTGATTTCAGCCCTGAGTTTGATTATTTCCAGCCATCTACCCCTCCTTGCTGTGTCTGTGTCTTTTTTTCCTAGGGCTTTTAGGTGAGCCATTAAGTTGCTTGCATGAGATGTTTCAAATTTCTTTTTGAAGGCACTTAGTACTATGAAATTTCATCTTAGCACTACTTTCATCATATCCCATAAGTTTGGGTATGTTGTGCTTTCATTTTCATTGAATTCTAGGAAGACTTTAATTTCTTTATTTCATCATTAACACAGTGCCATTGAGCAGGAGGTTGTTAAGTTTCCATGTGATTGTAGGCTTTTTGCTATTTCTGCTGTTGTTGAGGTCCAGCTTTAGTCCATGGTGGTCAGATAGTATACAGAGGATTATTTCAAACTTCTTGTATCTCTTGAGGCTTGCTTTGTGACCAACTATATGGCCTATTTTGGAGAAGGTTCCATGAGGTGCTGAGAAGAAAGTAAATTCTTTTTTGTTTGGGTGTAAGGTTCTGTAGATGTCTGTTAGGTCCATTTGATTCATGACCTCTGTTAGAGTCATTGTTTCTTTGTTTAATTTCTGTTTTGTTGAGTTGTCCTTGGTTGAGAGTGGGGTGTTGAAGTATCCCACTATTAATGTATGGCAATCTATTTGTGGTTTCAGTTTTATTAATATTTCTTTTAGAAATGTGAGTGCCATTGTATTTGGGGCATAGATGTTCAGATTTGTGGTGTCTTCTTGGTGGAGTTTTCTTTGATGAGTATGAAATAACCTTTAACTTGTCTTTTGATTAATTTTGGTTGAAAATCTATTTTATTAGATAGTAGAATGGCTACTCCTGCTTGTTTCTTGGGTCCATTTTCTTGGAAAACCATCTTCCAGCCCTTTACTCTCAGGTAATGTCTATCTTTGTGACTTAGGTGTGTTTCTTGTATGCAGCTAATTTTTGGATCTTGTTTATGTATCCATTCTGTTAGTCTGTGTCTTTTTATTGGAGAGTTGAGTCCATTGATATTAAGGGACATTAATGACCAATGGCTGTTAGATGCTTTGATTTTGCTGTTGGCTAGGGTAGTGTGTTTGTGTGCTTGGCTACTTTTAGTTTTGCTGTTGTGAGGTCATTTGATTCCTGTGTTTTCCTGAATGTAGTTAGTTTTCCTGGGTTGTATTTCTCCTTCTAGTATCTTCTGTAAAGCTGGATTTGTGGGTAGGTATTGTTTAAATTTGTTTTTGTCACTGAATATCTTGCTTTCTTCATCTGTGATGACTGAGAGTTTTGCTGGCTATATTAGCCTGGGCTGACATCTGTGTTCTCTTAGGGTCTGCATGATATCTGTCCAGGCCCTTCTGGCTTTCATAGTCTCTGCTGAGAAGTCAGGTGTAATTCTAATGGGTTTGCCATTATATGTTACTTGGCCTTTTTCCCTTGCAGCTTTCAGTATTTTTTCTTTCTTCTGTATATTTACTGTTTTGATTATTATATGGCAGGAGGATTTTCTTTTCTGGTCTAATTTATTAGATGTTCTGTAGACCTCCTGTATTCTTATAGGCCTCTCCTTTGAGTTGGGGAAATTTTCTTCTATAATTTTGTTGAAGATATTTTCTGGGCCTAGGAGGAGGGAATCTTCTTTTTTCTCTATTCCTATTATTCTTAGGTTTTGTCTTTTTATATTGTCTTGGATTTCTTGGTTGATCTGTGTCAGGAATTTTTTGGATTTAACATTTTCTTTGATGGATACATGTATTTCTTCCATTGTATCTTCTACACCAGAGATTTTTTTCTTCCATCTCTTGTAGTCTATTGGTTCTGCATACCTCTGTAGTTCCTGTTTTCTTCCCTAAATTCTTCCTCTCCATGATTTCCTCCCTTTCTGTTTTCTTTAATTTTTCCAATTCTAGCTTCAGATCTTGAGTTGATTTGTTGATTTCCTTCACCTGTCTGATTGCATTTCCTATCTTTCTTTTAGTTCCTTCAGCTGTTTGTTTGAACATTCCTCTGTTTCTTTTATCTCTTTCAGTGATTTAATTATTTCCTCTCTGAAGGCCACAAACTGTTTGGCTGCATCTTCCTGTATTTCTTCTCTGAGAGCCATAATCTGTTTTTCTTTATCTTCCTGTATTTCTTTCCTGAGGGCCATAATCTGTTTGATTTCATCTTCCTCTAATTCTTTATGTATTTTATTTTTTTCTCTATTATTTTTTATCAGCATAGATGTAAGGTCATCCTCTTGAATTTCAATTATGCTGGGGTGTCCAGGGCTGCTTACCCCTTGGTGACTGGGTTCTGGAGATGCCATATTGCTCTGACTTTTGTTGGTTGGGCTTTTACGCCGGCCTCTATCCATTGGGATCTTTTATGTGTTGGCTGTTAGTGCTTCTGGTGCTTCCTGGAATCCTGGGGTCTGGAGAATCCCCTTGGCAGGAAAATGATTTTTCCTGAGGGAGGCCTCCTCTGCTTTTTGGGTATGATCACAGAATGGCCAATGTTTCTATGGAATTGCCACTGGTTACCTCAGGGGTATAGATCTGAGTGGTAATTGTGGTCTTTGTAAGGTAAGACTTCTCACCCAGAGTAGTCCTGGAGACAGCTGTCCTGCTGCTGCGTTTCTCCCTCTCATTTTGTGAGCCACTGCTGCTGTTACACTGTCTTCCAGGCACAGTCCTCTTAAAGAACCTGCTGATTCCCGAGCTGTGGTGTTTTCTTCTGCCAGGGAAACTCGGTCTCTGGTGTACTGGTGTCCACAGTTCTGTCTGGGAAGGTGAGTCGGGTGCGCAGTAGGTATCTTGGCTTGCAGCTAAGGGCTCTGCTCTGGGCCAGCATCTGTGCACACACCGGTCTCCAGGACCTTTTCCAGGTATTGACTGGGTGACCTGAGGTCGGTCCCGACTGATTTCCACAATGTAGGATTTTCTCTCACCTGGGAATCACAATCACTGATGTTTTAGGTACTAGAGTTCAGTCTCCTAGTTGCTGTGCTGACACTGCTGTCCTGCTCCTCAGACACAGTGTCCTTCTGGCGCCACCATCTTGGATCTCTGCATAAAGTGTTATTTCCTGTTTCTTTTGGTTAATTTTGATCTGAAGTCTATTTGGTTAGATATTATAATGGCTACTCCAGATTGCTTCTTAAGTACATTTGCCCCCAAAATAGTTTTTCAACCCTTTACTCAGAATTTATGTCTATCTTTGATATTGAGGTTGTTTCTTACATGCAGCAGAAGGATGTAAAGATCCTGGCTTTTTTGTTTTTTTGTTTTTTTTTTTTTGTTTTGCATCCTTTCTGTTAGTCTGTCTTTTTACAATGGAATTGAGCTTATTTATAGAGAGATATCACTGGCCAATGATTGTTATTTCTGTTATTTTGTTGTTGTTGGTCGTGGTAGTTTTTTTGTTTGTGTGTGCATAGGCTTTCCTTTTTTTGAGTTTTGCTGGTGTGAGATTATTTATTTCCTCTACTTTTTCAGGTCTATTAATTTCCTTGCATTGGGATTTTCTTTCTAGTATCTTCTGTAGGGCTGAGTTTGTATATAAATATGTATTTTCTCTGTATGTGGTGACAGAAAATTTTCCTGGGTGTAGCAGTCTGTATGGCCTTCCTTCCAATTCTTCCCTCATTTTCAAGTCAATTAGAAGCACTGGAGGTCAAGAATCCACCCATGCTCTATGAGATCATCTCTGAATGTGTTTTTACAGGATCTCACTCTCTCTCAAACATGATATTGTGTGTTTTCCTTATTGTTCAGAGGATGCATAACTTGGAGGACTTAAATGGACAATGGGTCAATGGTAGTCTGTATTCATTCTTTGGACCTTACCTTGATCCCAACCTCATTCTCAGTACCTGTTTTCTGTATTCATCAACACCTGTTTTCTCTGCTTGTGGGTTTACAGAAGCTGCTCACCCACTCCTTGTTATAGATTGCCCATGAAGAGACCCCTGAGAAAACACAAGTGGTGAAGCTTGTCCCAAGATGGTGGTACTATTGAGAGATATTTAGGTCACAGTAGCTCCAAGTGCACAAATGGTTAATCCATTGTTGAGTGTAGTGTAGAATGGCTTATTGGACAGTGGGACCTAGAGAGAGGAGGTGTGTCATGGGAGCATGCTTCTGGATGATCTATGTTATCTGTGGGCCCTTCCTCTAATACTATCTGTGAGCATCTTGTTCTACCATGGGATCCTCACCATTCCATAATGGTCTTTCTCATCATGGCCCAGAAACAACAGAACCAAATAAACTTTTCTTTTCTCTGCTGCCTTGAAGGGTGCTGACCCTGTACCTCTTGCCTTTGTTGCCCTTGTTTCAACTCCAGGAGTGCCTCTATGGGTCAGTGTTCTGTTTCTTTGTCTTGTCCTTTGCACCCTGCTCATGGTTCCTCATCCAAGTACCTCTGTGGAGGTAGGGAGAGACCTGGCTTCTTATCTGGGGCCTGTATTGGTTCATAGTCTGGCTCCTAAATGCATCCATAGGGCCCCTCCTGCCCCCGTGGTCTTGCCATCTGTGAGTGGAGTGTGCACTGGGAAGAGGAATGGTTCCCAGACACCGCACTCTCTCTGCTTCTGCTTAAGAGCCCCTTCAGCAGATAGCTGCACCATGAGAAGGGTAGATAGTTCCCCCAGATGTTCTGGGTTTGTGGGGATTGGTCCCCCTCTTCCCTTCTGACATGTATATACATAGTGTGGCTCTGTTTTACACTACTCTGGGACAAATGTCCCCAGGCCAGAGGCAGCCCCCACCCTCCTGCTAAAGGAGGTGCCTCCAAAGGTCCCAAGGCTCAGGGATTGCCTCCATCCTCTTTTATGGCTTATCTCCTTCCCAACAAGTGATCTGTACAGTTGAAAACCCAGAAACCACCATTCTCTGAAACACCTCTAGTTCTCTTCAGCCAGCTTGAGACAGTCCTTTATAGGCACCAGCTAAATTGGGATGATTGCCAACATCTCTTGGCCATCTCCTCATGGCCAAGGAGTAGAATAGAGTCTACCCTGAGAGTAGGAAATCTGCCTTGCTGCCAGGCAGGTGATCCCTGCTTGACATTGCAGCCCAGATAGAGTGGTTATTCCCCTCTATCCAACCTGACTGCGACCCCAGTACTGACCAAGATAAGAAGGCTAGGGACAATTTTCACCAGACTCTTTTGGGAACGGGTCAGCTGCTAGAAAACCCACCAATCTGTGTAAGGTGATGAGAGTCTTTAGAGTCCCTAGAATCACCTGCTGGATTCCAGCAGCTCCTCTGCGATGCTATCCAGTGCTCTCCCTAGACCCAGATATGCAGAAAAGCCAACAAGCAACCCATATTGCTTTTGATATGCAGTCAGACCCAGATCTTAGAAAGAAACTTCAGAAGTTGAAGGGGGTGTGGTCATGAATAGGTCCCAGTTATTGGAAATTGCTCAGGAAGCTTAGAGTAACTGTGAGTCTGTAGAAGACAAAACAAAATATTGACCTGAACAGTAATGGCAGCACTCAAGGAGACTGACAAAATGGATCTCAGAGTGGGAGGGTGGAAACATCAGGGAAGGAAGAGGGAGGGAGGACATCCTGTCCTACATAAATGATTTCAAAGTGTGTCTTTGTCCAGGCATTGGGACTGTGGAAGAGGCCAGTGGCTTACCTATCCAAAAGACTCAGTCCTGTTTCTGCCAGTTGCTGTGACAGCTATGCTAGTAAAAGAAAGTGACAGACTGACTTTGGGTCAGGATCTCCTCCCAACCATCCTATGCTCTGTGGAGGCCCTCTTGAGAAAGACCCAGAGACGTGGATGTCCAACATTTGAATAATGCAATTATGAAACACTTCTTGATACCAGCCTTGTATCCAGCTCTTTAAACCTTCAGCCATCTACCCAGGCAGTCTTCAGCCAGATGATAACCCAGCAGAGCTCCTCCACTCTTGCATGAAAGAGACTGTTGTGGTCCAGTCCATCAGACCTTCCTAGAGGATGTCTTGCTGCTGAAGGCCAAAGAGGAACAGCACAGAGATGGGAGCACACTGAAGATGGGAACACACTGAGGAGAGATCACTGATGAGAGCACACTGAAGATGGGAGAACATTAAAGATGGCAGCACACTAATGAGAGCTCACTGATGGGAGCACACTGATGGAAGCAAATTGTTGATGGGAGCACACTGATGATGGGAGCACACTGAAGATGGGAGCATAATGAAGATGGGAGCACACTGATGGGAGCAGTTCTGCTCAAGATGGAAATCTGGTATGCTGTGCTGTAGTTGTCACAGTATGGGTCATTCTCTCAGACAAGGGACTTCAGCACAAGAGGCTGAGCTCTTGGAATGAATTTATGCACTTAACGGGGAGAAGGGCAACTGGATATACAGACAGCCATATGCATTTGCCATAGCCCACGTGCATAGTGCCATCTATAGGAAGTGTGTAAGCCCCACCTTAGCCAGAAAAGAAATTAAAAACCAAGAAGAAATCCTGGTCCTATTATAGACCGTGTGGCTGCCCAAAGAGGTAGCTGCTGTCCATTGCACAGGACATCAAAAACAGGAAATACCAGAGGCCCACGCAGCCTTAGCCACTTAGAAGGTGGCCCTAGAATGAGTGGGGCCTCTCTAGATCTTGATCACCCTGTCTGAACCTAAAGTGCTCCAGTGTTCAAACTATATACAGAAGGATATCAAATCAGTAGAAAGGGAAGATACCAAGAGGAACAGAAATGTGTGGTGGCTCTTGAAGGACAGGAAACCTGTGCTCCCTGCTATTCTCGGTTGACAAATGCCCACCACACTCTACCAGGCTGCCCACTTGGGGGTGTCGAAACGGCTAAGTTATTCATGCTCATATATGACATCCCTCCACTGGACAATCTTGTCACTCACATGGTGTCCTGATCTATCATTTGTGTACAAGTGAACCCCAAAGGAGAACTCCATGCCCAAGAAAGCACTCCCAGAAAGCACTGAGAAGTAGACTTTACTCATGCTTCTGAGGTGTATTTCTTTGTTTTCATAGAAATGTTCTCTGGATGAGTGGAAGCCTGTCCTACCTGGATGGAAATGGCCTCAGTGGCCACCAAGAAACTCCTCCAACAGTTAATCCCTAGATTTGGATAGCTTCTCTCCCTGGGGTCCAGCAATGACTTGACCTTCATGGCTAAAGTTCTTCCAAAGGTGGCTAAAGTCCTAAAAGTTGATTGGAATAAGCTCCGGGCAGGTTTAAAGGATGACTAGGACATTAAAAGTAAGTTTAACCAAACATGTCTTTGAGACAAGGGGAAATTGGGTCAAACTCCTACCATGTGTTCTTCGAAGGGCCTCCATCACCCTGTCCTCCATCCACCCTCTGGCCTCCCTAAGCTATGCATAAGGCAGAAATTACTAACTACCCTCTTCAATACCTTACAGGTCTGCAACAGACCCAGGGGACTAGTCACCAGGCAGTTGAAGAGGCTGTGGCTTTGCCCTGAATTTGAGTCTGCCCACAAGTTTCAGCCTGTTAGAAAAGAGGATCCTGACCAGGAGCCTGGAGCCAATGCAGGAAAGAGTATTGTCTGTGGTCCTCACCACCCCACAGCAGTGAAGGTTAATTGTCTCCTCACAGATTCCCCCACACCTAGCTGAAGGCGGCTTCAGAAGATAACTACACACTCTCTGACCGCCTAAAGATAAGACTGACCCCATAATTGCAGTTGTCCTGTTTTGTCTTCTTTGATCCCTTCTTTAGGGCTCGGAAAAGTCCTAAACCCCAATAAAGCAGGACCTTGTGAATAGGAATTAAGAAAGAGCAGCACTGGGGAGCCCATAGCTAATCTACCCACCATGACCCAACCCAACTTCCAGGTAGATTCCTGTAAAATACTATAACCAGAGGCTTCTGGGGATGTCTCATTCACTCCTGGGGCTGTGGGTCCACTGGTGAAGAAAGGGGGCTCTGATCTGTTCACTGCTATGCCTGCCTGGCTGCTGTCCCCTGCACCAGGCTGCCAGAAGCCAGGAGAGTACTTCTGTGCTAGGAGGTGTTGTGCAAGAAATTCTTCTGGAGGCACAGGGATCCCTTCATAGTCCTAGAGAGAAAACCATCATCTCCTGCCTATGCCCAGAGGCAATGCAATCCCATATCCATAACGGGCAGGAAGCTGAAGGTCTTTATTGGGAACCTGGTAGAACCTGGGGAGTCAGGTTATACCTGAATGGTCTAGACCCAGGCAGCAAATTTAGTATACAAAAGAAGACTGCTCCTAGGATCGTCCAACAGATTTGCCCAATGGGCCCTTTGACCTGAACCAGCCCATCTTACCACCCCGAGATATGACCCCTACCAGGTGGTAAATGTAAGCACTAAACCTCCTTTTTGCCCAGGACCTCCCTCAGTAATTTGAGGATAAAGACAAGGACGCAGGAGAAGCTAGCCCCTTGGTGTTTGGGATGCTAGAAGGATGGTATCAATTTCTTTCTTTGTTTTTCTTACATTTAAAGTTTAATAGATGAACTTGTTTCTGGTATTAAAATACAAAAGGAAAATTGAATTTTATTATAAAAATAAAAGCTTAGCTAAGTCTATATATTTTTTAATTCCCCATTAATTTCTTTCTGGAAAAAAAGTGTTTGGCTATTATAACAAAGAGAAGAACCAAAAGTAACACAGAATACAAAGACAAAAATCACAGGTCAAGTAAATTCACATTCAAAGATAAGCCATGAACTGCCATGTTCATTATTTAAAAAGGAGTACTTTCAATAATCCATTTCTTTTTTAATTTAATTTAATTTCATTTCATTAATTACACTTTATTCACTTTGTATCCCCCCATTAACCCCTTCCTCATCCCCTCTCAGTCCCACCCTCCCTCCTCCTTCTTCTCACATGCCCTTCCCTAAGTACACTAATAGGGGAGGTCCCCTGCTCCTTCCTTCTGATCTTAGTTTTACAGATCTCATCAGGAGTGGCTGCATTGTCATCCTCCGTGGCCTGGTAAGGCTGCTCCCCCCTCAGGGGGAGGTGATCAAAGAGCAGGCCAATCAATTCATGTCAGAGAAAGTCCTTCTTCTCATTACTATGGAAGCCACTTGGACACTGAACTGCCATGGGCTACATCTGTGCAGGGGTCCTGTGTTATCTCCATGCATGGTACTTGGTTGGAGTATGAGACTCTGGAAGGACCCCTATGTTCAAATTTTCTGGTTCTGTTGCTCTTCTTGTGGAGTTCCTGTCCTCTCCAGATCTTACTATTTCCCACTTCTTTCATAAGATTCCATGCAATCTGCTCAACAGTTGGCCATAAGTCTCAGCATCTGCTTTGATAGTCTGCAGGGCAGAGCTTTTCAGAGGCCCTCTGTGGCAGGTTCCCAACTTATTTCCTGTTTTCTTCTTCTTCTGATGTCCATCCTCTTTGCCTTTCTGGGTGGGGATTGAGCATTTTAGTCAGGGTCCTCCCTCTTGATTAGTATGTTTAGATGTACAGATTTTAGTAGGTTTATCCTATATTATATGTCTATATGAGTGAGTATATACCGTGTGTGTCTTTCTGCTTCTGGGACAGCTCATTCTGGATGATCCTTTCCAGTTCCCACCATTTACCTGCAAATTTCATGATTTCCTTATTTTTCATTGCGGAGTAATATTCCATTGTGTAGATGTATCATAATTTCTGTATCCATTCCTCAGTTGAGGGGCATCTGGGTTGTTTTTAGCTTCTGGGTATTACAAATAAAGCTTCTACACACATGGTTGAGCAAATATCCTTATTGTGTACTCCAGCCTCTTTTGGATATCTGCCTAGGAGCGGTATGCCTGGATCTTGAATAAGCACTATTTCTAATTGTCTGAGAAAACGCCAGATTGCTTTCCAGAGTGGTTGTACAAGTTTACATTCCCACCAGCATGGAGGAGGGTTCCCCTTTCTCCACAACCTCTCCAGCATGTGTTGTCACTTGAGTTTTTGATCTTGGCCATTCTGATGGGTGTTAGGTGAAATCTCATGATCGTTTTGATTTGCATTTCCCTGATGGCTAATGAGGTTGAGCATTTCTTTAAGTGGTTCTTTGCCATTCTATATTCCTTTATTGAGAATTCTCTGTTTAGCTCTGTTCCCCATTTTTTAATTGGATTATTTGGTTTGTTGCTTTTCAGCTTCTTTAGTTCTTTATATATACTGGCTATTAGCCCTCTGTCAGATAAAGGGTTGGTGAAGATTCTTTCCCAATCTGTAGGCAGTCATTTTGTTTTGATGACGGTGTCTTTGCTTTACAGAAGCTTTTCAGTTTCATGAGGTCCCATCTATTTATTTATTTATTTATTTATTTATTTATTTATTTATTTATATTTAACTTTTATTAATTATACTTTATTCATTTTGGATCCCCTCGTAAGTCCCTCCCTCCTCCCCTTCCTATACCACCCTCCCTCCCCTTTCTGCATGCATGCCCCTCCCCAAGTCCACTGATAGGGGAGGTCCTCCTCTTCTTCTTTCTGATCTTAGTCTATCAGTTCTCATCAGAAGTGGCTGCATTGTCATCTTCTGTGGGCTGGTAAGGGTGCTCCCCCCTCAGGGGGAGGTGATCAAAGAGAAGGCCAATCAGATTATGTCAGAGGCAGTCCCTCTTCCCATTAGTATGTAACCCACATGGACACTGATCTGCCATGGGCTACATCTGTGCAGGGGTTCTAGGTTATCTCCATGAATAGTCCTTGATTGGAGTATGAGTCTCTGGGAAGTTGCCTGTGTTCAAATTTTCTTGTTCTGTTGCTCTCCTTGTGGAGTTCCTGTCCTCTCCAGCTCTTGCTATTTCCCACTTCTTATATAAAATTCCATTTACTCTGCCTGACAGTTGGCCATCAGGCTCAGCATCTGCTTTGAGAGTCTGCAGGGCAGAGGCTTTCAGAGGCCCTCTGTGGCAGGTTCCTAGATTGTTTCCTGTTTTCTTCTTCTTCTTCAGATGTCCATCCTCTTTGCCTTTCAGGATGGGGATTGAGCGTTTTAGTTAGGGTCCTCTATTTTGCTTAGTGTGTTTAGATGTACAGATTTTAGCGGGTTGATCCTATGTTGTATGTTTATATGAGTGAGTATATACCATGTGTGTCTTTTTTCTTCTGGGACAACTCACTCAGGATGATCCTTTCCAGTTCCCACCATTTACGTGCAAATTTCATGATTTCCTTATTTTTCATTGCTGAGTAATACTCCATTGTAAAGATGTACCACAATTTCTGCATCCATTCTTCATTTGAGGGGCATCTGGGCCGTTTCCAGCTTCTTGCTATTACAAATAAAGCTGCTACAAACATGGTTGAGCAAATGTCCTTATTGTGTACTTGAGAGTCTTTTGGATATATGCCTAGGAGTGGTATGGCTGGATCTTGAGGAAGTGCTATTCCTAGTTGTCTGAGAAAGCGCCAGATTGCTTTCCAGAGTGGTTGTACAAGTTTACATTTCCACCAGCAGTGGAGGAGGGTTCTTCTTTCCCCACAACCTCTCCAGCATGTGTTGTCACTTAAGATTTTGATCTTGGCCATTCTGATGGGTGTAAGGTGAAATCTCAGGGTTGTTTTGATTTGCATTTCCCTAATGGCTAATGAGATTGAGCATTTCTTTAAATGCTTCTCTGCCATTCGATATTCCTCTACAGAGAATTCTCTGTTTAGCCCTGTTCCCCATTTTTTAAGTGGATTACTTGGTTTGCTGCTTTTCAGCTTGTTTAGTTCTTTATATATATTGGATATGAGTCCTCTGTCAGATAAAGGGTTGGTGAAGATTCTTTCCTAATCTGTAAGCAGTCGCTTTGTTTTGATGACGGTGTCCTTTGCTTTACAGAAGCGTTTCAGTTTCATGAGGTCCCATTTATTGATTGCTGCTCTTAGAGCCTGTGCTGTTGGTGTTCTGTTCAGGAAGTTGTCTCCTGTACCAATGAGTTCTAGGGTATTCCCCACTTTTTTTTCTAGCCGATTTAATGTGTCTGGTTTTATGTTGAGGTCTTTGATCCACTTGGATTTCAGTTTTGTGCAGGGTGATAAGTATGGATTTATTTTCATTTTTCTACATGTAGATATCCAGTTGGACCAGCACCATTTGTTGAAGATGCTATCTTTTTTCCATTGTATGGTTTTGGCATCTCTGTCAAAGATCAGGTGTCCATAAGTGTGCGGGTTTATTTCAGGGTCTTCTGTTTGGTTCTATTGATCCAACATTCTGTTTCTATGCCAGTACCATGCAGTTTTTATAACTGTTGCTCTATAGTACAGCTTGAGATCAGGGATGGAGATATCTCCAGAAGATCTTTTATTGTAGAGGATTGTTTTAGCAATTCTGGGTTTCTTGTTATTTCATATGAAACTGAGGATTTTTCTTTCAGGTTCTGTAAAGAATTGTGTTGGTAATTTGATTTGAATTGATTTGAATCTGTAGTTTGCTTTTGGTAAGATGGCCATTTTTACTATGTTAATCCTGCCAAGCCATGAGCATGGGAGATCTTTCCATCTTCTCATATCTTCTTCTAATTCTTTCTTCAGAGACTTGAAATTTTTTTCATACAAGTCTTTGACTTGCTTGGTTAGGCTTACACCAAGGTACTTTATGTCATTTGTGGCTATTGTGAAAGGTGTTGTTTTCCTAATTTCTTTCTCAGCCCTTTTGTCTTTTGTATTCAGGAGTGCTACCGATTTTTTTTGAGTTAATTTTGTATCTTGCCACTTTGCTGAAGGTGTTTATCAGTTGTAGGAGTTCCCTGGTAGAGTTTTGGGGGTCACTCACGTATACTATCATGTCATCTGCAAATAGTGATAATTTGACTTCTTCCTTTCCAATTTGTATCCATTTGATCTCCTTCAGCTGTCTTATTGCTCTAGCAAGGACTTCCAGAACTATGTTGAAGAGATATGGAGAAAGTGGGCAGCCTTGCCTTGTCCCTGATTTCAGTGTGTTTGGTTTACATTTCTCTCCGTTTAGTTTGATGTTGGCTATATGCTTGCTGTATATTGCCTTTACTATGTTTAGATATGTGCCTTGTATCCCTGATCTCTCCAAGACTTTAAACATGAATGAATGTTGCATTTTGTCAAATGACTTTTCAGCATTTAAGGAGATGATCATGTGGTTTTTTTCTTTCAGTTGGTTAATGCAGTGGATCACATTGATGGATTTCCATATATTGAACCACCCCTGCATACCTGGGATTAAGCCTACTTGGTCATGGTGGATGATATCTTTGATGTGTTCTTGGATTCGGTTTGCAAGTATTTTGTTGAGTATTTTTGCATTGATGTTCATAAGGGAGATTGGCCTGAAATTCTCTTTCTTTTTTGGGTCTTTGTGAGGTTTAGGTACCAAGGTGACTGTGGCTTCATAGAATGAGTTTGGTAGTGTTCCTTCTGTTTCTATTTTGTGGAATAGTTTGAAGAGAACTGGAGTTAGCTCTTCTTTGAAGGTCTGGTAGAATTCTGCACTGAAACCATCTGGTCCTGGGCTCTTTTTGGATGGGAGACTTTCGATGATGGCTTCTATTTCCTTAGGGCATATAGGACTATTTGATTGATTTACCTGGTCTTGATTCTGCTTTGGTAAGTGGAATTGATCAAGAAAATTGTCCATTTCATTTAGATTTTCAAATTTTGTGGCATATAGACTTTTGAAGTAAGTCCTAATGATTGTTTGGATTTCCTCAGTGTTTGTTGTTAGGTCCGCCTTTTCATTTCTGATTTTGTTTAATTGGATAGTGTCTCTCTGCCTTTTAGTTAGCTTGTTTATCTTGTTGATTTTCTCACAGAACCAGCTCTTGGTTTTATTGATTCTTTGAATTGTTTTATTTGTTTCTAATTGATTGATTTCAGTCCTGAGTTTGATTATTTCCAGCCGTCTACTCCGTTTTGGTGTGTCTGCTTCTTCTTTTTCTAGGGTTTTTAAGTGAGCCATTAAGTTGCTTGAATGAGCTGTCTCGAATTTCTTCTTGAAGGCACTTAGTGCTATGAACTTTCCTCTTAGTACTGCTTTCATTGTGTCCCACAAGTTTGGGTATGTTGTACCTTCATTTTCATTGAGTTCTAGGAAGACTTTAATTTCTTTCTTTATTTCTTCCCTGACCCAGCTGTCATTTAGTAACAAGTTGTTCAGTTTCCATGTGTGTGTAGGCTTTTTGCTATTTCTGTTGTTGTTGAAGTCCAGCTTTATTCCATGGTGATCAGACAGGATACAAGGCATTATTTCTATCTTCTTGTATCTTTTGAGGCTCACTTTGTGATCAACCATATGGTCTATTTTGGAGAAGGTTCCATGAGGTGCTGAGAAGAAGGTATATTCTTTTGTGTTTGGGTGTAAGGTTCTATAAATGTCTGTTAGGTCCATTTGATTCATGACCTCTGTTGGAGACATTGTTTCTTTGTTTAATTTCTGTTTTGTTGACCTGTCCTTTGTTTAGAGTGGGTTGTTGAAGTCTCCCACTCTTAATGTGTGGGGATGTATGTGTGGTTTAAGTTTTATCAATGTTTCTTTTACAAATATGGGTGTCCTTGTATTTGGGCATAGAAGTTCAGGATTTTGATGTCTTCCTGGTGGAATTTTCCCTTGATGAGTATGAAGTGTCCTTCCCCCTCTGTTTTGATTTATTTTGGTTGAAAGTCTATTTTATCAGATATTAGAATGGATACTCCGGCTTACTTCATGGGTCCATTTGCTTGGAAAGCTGTCTTCCAGCTCTTTACCCTTAGGTAATGTCTTTCTTTGTGACTTAGGTGTGTTTCTTGTATGCAACAGATTGCTGGATTTTGTTTATGCATCCATTCTGTCAATCTGTGTCTTTTTGTTGGAGAGTTGAGTCCATTGATGTTGAGAGAGATTAATGACCAGTGGCTGTTAGATCCTTTGATTTTGATGTTGGCTGTGTTCATAAGGTTGTGTGCTTGGTTGCTTTTTGTTTTATTGTAGTAAGGTTAATTATTTCCTGTGTTTTCTTGACAGAAGCTAATTTTCTTGGGTTGTATTTTCCCTTCCGGTGTCTTCTGTAATGCTGGATTTGTGTGTAGGTATTGTTGAAATTTGTTTTTGTCATTGAATATCTTGTTTTCTCCATCTATGAGGACTGAGAGCTTTGCAGGGTATAGTAGCCTGGGCTGACATCTGTGTTCTCTTAGGGTCTGCATGATATCCATCCAGGCCCTTCTGGCTTTCATAGTCTCTGTTGAAAAGTCAGGTTTGATTCTAATGGGTTTGCCATTACATGTTACTTGGCCTTTTTCCCTTGCAGCTTTTAGTATTTTTTCTTTGTTCTGTATACTTACTGTTTTGATTATTATGTGGCGGGAGGATTTTCTTTTCTGGTCAAATTTGTTGGGTGTTCTTTAGGCCTCATATATTCTTATTGGCCTCTCCTTTAACTTGGGGAAATTTTCTTCAATGATTTTGTTGAAAATATTTTCTGGGCCTTGGAGAAGGGAGTCTTCTTTTTCCTCTATACCTATTATTCTTAGGTTTTTTTCTTTTCATATTGTCTTGGATTTCTTGGACGGTCTGTGTCAGAAATTTTTTGTATTTAACATTTTCTTTGACAGATACATCGCTTTCTTCCATTGTATCTTCTACACCTGAGATTCTTTCTTCCATCTCTTGTAGTCTGTTGGGTATGCTTACCTCTGTAATTCCTGTTTTCTTCCGTAGATTCTTCCTCTCCATTATTTCCTCCCTTTCTGTTTTCTTTAATTTTTCCAGTTCTATCTTCAGGTCTTGAGTTGTTTTGTTTACTTCCTTCACCTGTCTGACTGTACTTTCCTGTTTTTCTTTTAGTTCCTTCAACTCTGTTTCTTTTATTTCATTCAGTGCTTTAAGCATTTCCTTTCTAAAGGCCACAAACTGTTTGGCTGCAGCTTCCTCTATTTCTTTATGGATGGCAATATTCTGTTTGAGTTTATCTTCCTCTATGTCTTTACATATCTTATTTGTTTCCTCTGTTATCACCTTCATGAGCATAGTTGTTAGGTCATCTTCTTGGATTTCAGTTATGCTGGGGTGTCCAGGGCTACTTGCCCCTGGGTAACTGGGTTCTGGAGATGCCATATTGCTCTGTCTTTTGTTGCTTGAGCCTTTACGCTGGCCTCTACCCATTGTGCTATGTTAGGTGTTTGGGGTTATTTTCTGGTGGTTCCTGGGGATCCTGTGGTAGAGAGAATCCCCTTGGCAGAAAGCTGGTTTTTCCTGAAGGAAGTCTTCTCAGCTTTTTGGGTATAGTCCCTGGATGGCTGGTGTTTTTTCAGGAGTTGCTGCTTCTCCCCTCAGGGATAGAGACCTGAGTGGTAACTGTGGTCTTTGTTAGTCGAGAGGGTTGTCCTCTCACCCAGGGAAGTCCTGAAGACAGCTGCCCTGTTTCTGGGTTTCTTGCTGTAAATTTAATGATCAGTTGCTGTGACCCAGTTGGACATCTGGTGTGCAGCAACTGTTTGTGCCTGTGTCTGGAGCATAGCTGAGTGATGATTAGTTTTCTTCAGTGGTATTTTTTCTTCTAGTGTCTTCTATAATGCTGGATTTGGTGTAGGTATTGTTGAAATTTGTTTTTGTCATTGAATATCTTGTTTTCTCTGTCTATGAGGACTGAGCGCTTTGCAGAGTATAGTAGCCTGGGCTGACATCTGTGTTCTCTTAGGGTCTGCATGATATCTGTCCAGGCCTTTCTGGCTTTCACAGTCTCTGTTGAGAAGTCAGGTGTGATTCTGATGGTTTTGCCATGATATGTTACTTGGCATTTTTCCCTTGCAGCTTTTAGTATTTTTTCTTTGTTCTGTATACTTACTGTTTTGATTATTATGTGGCGGGACGATTTTTTTTTTCTGGTCTAATTTATTGGGTGTTCTGTAGGGCTCTTGTATTCTTATAGGCCCCTCCTTTAAGTTGGGGAAATTTTCTTCAATGATTTTGTTGAAAATATTTTCTGGGCCTAGGAGGAGGGAATCTTCTTTTTCCTCTATTCCTATTATTCTTAGGTTTTGTCTTTTTATGTTGTCTTGAATTTCTTGGATGCTCTGTGTCAGGAATTTTTTAGATTTAACATTTTCTTTGACAGACACATTGATTTCTTCCATTGTATCATCCACACCTGAGATTCTTTCTTCCATCGCTTGTAGTCTATTGGTATGCTAACCTCTGTAGTTCCTGTTTTCTTCCCTAAGTTCTTTCTCTCCACAATTTCCTTCATTTGTGTTTTCTTTAATTTTTCCAATTCTATCTTCAGATCTTGAGCCATTTTGTTGATTTCCTTCACCTGTCTGACTGTTTTTTCCTGTTTTTCCTTCAATTCCTTCAGCTGTTTGAACAATTCTCTGTTTCTTTTATTTCTTTCAGTGATTTAAGTATTTCCTTTCTAAAGCCCACAGACTGTTTGGCTGCAACTTCCCGTATTTTTTTACGGATGGATATGATCTGTTTTTCTTTATCTTCTTCTATTTCTTTACGGATGGCCATAATCTGTTTGATTTTATCTTTCTCTAGGTCTTTACGTATTTTATTTGTTTCCTCTGTTATCCTCTTCATGAGCATAGATGTTAGGTCATCTTCTTGAATTTCAATTATGTTGGGGTGTCCAGGGGTACTTGCTCCAAAATAACTGGGTTCTAGAGATGTCATATTGCACTGTCTTTTGTTGGTTTGAGCTTTTATGCTGGCCTCTACCCATTGGGCTATCTTAGGTGCTGGGTGTTAGTTTCTGGTGGTTCCTGCAATCCTGTGGTGGAGAGAATCCCCTTGGCAGGAAGATGGTTTTTCCTGGAGGAAGCCTCCTCAGCTCTTTGGGTATGGTCACTGTATGGCTGGTGTTTTTCAGGAGTTGCCACAGCTCACCTCAGGTGTAGAGAACTGAGTGGTAACCATGGTCCTTGTTAGTCAAGAGGGATATCCTCTCACCCGGAGAAGTCCTAGAGACAGCTTGGACTGTCTTGCCCAGCTTGCCCTGCTTCTGGGTTTCTTGCTGTAAATTTAGTGAGCTGCTGCTGTAACCTGGGTGTCCTGTGGTTTGGTCAGTTTTGTTAGAGATAACTGGTTGCCCCTTGGAGCAGTATCTGGGGGTTGATCTTGGAGATCCCAAGCTTCTGTAGGTCTGAGGTTGGGCCTCTGTGCCCCAGTACCCAAGCAGTTATCTATGGCAGGTGAGTACCGCTCTCCTGGTAACAGCAGGCTAGCTGGTGCACAGCCAATCCTTGGATTGGGCCAGTCTGCGGGACCTTTTCCAGGGATATATTGGATGTTCTATGTCTGTCCCCATTTCTTCCTTCCCTGTGGAGTTTACTCCTGATAGGGATTCCTAGTCTCTGATGCCCTGGTGCTCACAGCTCTGTCTGTGCCAGAGAGCTGGGTGTGCAGCAAGTCTCTGTGCTTGCAGCTGAAGCCCAGTTCAGTGATGGCGGCTGGCACCCGCCTTTTTGTGAAATCTTTTCCAGGGAAAGACTGGGTGACCTGTGGTCAGTCATATTCATTCCTTCCCTTTGGGTTTTTCTCACAACTGTGACTCCCATTCTCTGGTGTTTTTGTGCCCACTGTTCAGCCCGGGAATGTGATCAGGACACGCAGCCGTGCGGCTCTGGTCTGGCGATCTAGTGCCTTTCCGGTTCTGGCTGGGTGACCTGAGAGTGGACCCAACTGATTCCAATGCCATGGGGAATTTCTCTCACCTGGGAAACATGATCGCTGTTGTTTTAGGGCCTAGAGTTCAGTCTCCTGGTCCCTGTATGAAAAATGTTGTCCTGCTCCTCAGTTGCACTGTTCTCCTGGCACCACTCTCTTGTCTCTCCCCCTGTATCAGTTTCTTAACCATCCTCACCTAGATGTAGATAGAGACTGCTGGCTAGGCCAGTACCACATTGTGTTGGTACTGATCAAACAGTAAGTTCCCTTTCCAACTCTCTACAGCTGTGAATGGGACCAACCTAAGCTTCCAGTGGGGAATCTCAAGGAAAGGGTGTGTGTGCTTACTGTCACCAAGACACCCATAGATAGTTCCCCTCTGCAGAATCGGTAGCCAGGCACAGCAGCTTATCCTGGGAATGTTGCTCTAGTCTATTTCCAAGCCCCAGAGAGTAGCTGTCCTGCTTGCACTAATGGCGTAAGCAAGTGTGCACCTTGTGGTTTTTTGCATTGGAGGAGAGCCCACTCTTTTGTGATGTCACCTCGTGTACGTCACACCACAGGTGTTTATGTAGAGTTGAGAAAAGGGCAGGGTCCCCTAAATCTAGACTCTTGGCCCTTAACACTGCTTTGTCAGTCTGGGGCCCAGTTACTGTGATCACACCAGCTTCATTCTGACTTCTGGGCATGGGGAACCCCACTCCTGCTCCTCAGATACACCACTGAAAGCCCCAGTTTGATTTCTGTCCATTGGAACTAAAAATGTCCTGACTGTGGGTGACATATGGTATCAGAGAAGAGCTGTCTAGATTTAACAATGGGCCATGTTGCGAGTAGAAGCTGAATTTTCTTTTCCTTTCCTCCTTCCCACATCTGTGTCACTCTTCCACAAAACTCCAACAGTATTTCATCACGCCTACGTGGTGAGTCTCCAGAGACTGTCAAGTGAGGAGGGCTTGTGACTCAATTTACCTTTTTTCGCTTAGCTAATCTCCCAATTCTTGGGATTGACTTTTGACTTCTGAGAATTTAGAATAAAAATTGAGTCAGATTTGGGAACTGAACCTTGAACACAAGAGGAGGTAGGGGGAGGAGAGTAGATTTCTCAGTGTTGTGTATTCTCTCTTTTTCTCCTTCTCAGCTTGTTGCCATGTGGTTGCCCGTGGCATGTCAAGTAAGCATTGCCAGGCTCTCATACACGCATGCACACACGCAAGCACACAACAACACGCACACTCTCTCTCACACACATCATAAAAAATGTGATCTCAGCCCTTTGGGGTGTCTGGGTTTGGTTGACATTTGGTCCTCCAGGGGGGCAGTGGGACTCAGAGGAGAGGGGACCATAAAATGGAGAAGGCATAAGGGAGGATTTGAGGAGGAAGAGCTTAGGTTGGTTCTTTAGGGAGAGTTGAGTTTTAGTGAGGGGACAGTGGAAGAGGAGTTGTGAAATGAGCAAGTTGTCCTCTCAGGGATGTGTGTAGACAGTGGCAGGTGGAGGCAGGAGATCTAGCTGGTGAGGGGAGCAGACTCTGTCAGGGTAGCTGAGATGCCCCTAGTGCATATAAGGAGGGAGAAAGGCAGGCATTTGCTCTCTTTTTCCACCTAAGTTGGTTCAAGAGGAGAGGTGCTCAGGCACACAGCAATGGAGTTTGGGAGTATTCTGGGTGTGAGCTCATGTGTCAGTCTTCCATTCAATGTGATAGTATCTCCGGGGTTTGTGCGCTATTTTAGAGATATGCAGTTGCAACACAAGTCAGGCTTCTCTCTCTCTTTTTTCTTGTTATTGTTTTGGATCAGGAGACAATTTCCTTCAGGCTAAAGGCTGACTCTAGGACTCTCCAGCCTGGACTCCCACCTTCCCCAGCTTTGCTGTTTCCTGTAGAGTGCTAGGCAGGGAGAGAGGCAGGAAAGAGGGTGATGTCTTCTGCCAGCTTCCCTGAGCAGCTCCTGCTTGCAGACTAAGGGACCAGAGGTGACCTCTCTTCTGGGTCTCTACCTCCTTTTATCTTCTAACCTACTCTGTCAGACTCCTCACAGATTGTTCTTGGGAGAAAAACCCAACCAGCCCGACTGTTGGTAGATAGAGGGCATCTATCTACAGAGTGGCCTCCTTGTCCACTGCAGCTTGAATGTTCTTGGCAGCCCAGATGCCCGACTTGATGGCAGTGTCTATCCAGCCATGAGGTAGGTTTGTGTGCTCCCCAGCAAAGTAGATGTGGCCCTCTGGCTGGGAGAGCTGCTTCGAATAGTCCACATATTGGTAGGGTGTGAACTCAGCATGGGAGCCAATGGTGAGTGTCTCTAGAGACCATTGCTTGCCCACTGACTCAGGGCACATACGCTTTAGTTCCTCCTTGGATCGCTGGTGCACTGCGGCCAGATCATCCAGGATGATATCCACCACCTGGTCATCCTTCATGGAGGTAAAGAACAGGGAATCATCGCCCACAGTGAAAGAGGCCAGCAGCACGCTCTTACCACCTGGCAGGCTGTGGCTGGGATAGTAGATGAATCGGGAGGGCCGGTCCGTGATGGAGCTCCCACCCCGTATGCCCTCCTTTTCCCAGAAACGTTCCTTGCATACTAATGCCACCTTGGTGGCACTGATGTAATGCAACAAGCGCAGGGTGTGTGTTTTGTCTCTGGACAGGGGTGGCTGGAAGGTGATGAGGCGTGTGGCCTTGGCTGAAGCCGAGATGATGACATAGTCTGCTGTGAGGTTCTGCAGTGAAGACGTGGGCCCAGCTGTGCGGTAGGAAACCTCAACCTTCGTTCCTTTTCTCACCACTCTTTCTACTTTGGACCCCAGATGGATGGTGCCTGGCTTCAGGATGGCACTGAGGCCATTAGGGAGTTGGTCAAAGCCACCAGTGATCTCTATAAATCTGCGGGACGGGGGTGGAGAGGAAAAGATGAGTAGAGACACTACCAGCTCTGTGTGTCCCAGCACTGGCCATACTTCTGGTCTGAGAAGGGAAGAACCTATCTCCTGACTCTTGTTTGGACACTTTATAAACATCACCTTCACGAATACACAACCCCGTGTCAGGCGGAGATTGTTACCTGACTGCACCCAACATGGTGAATACCCAACAAACCAGTGCTGGGGACTGGGTTCTGCCTGGCACCAGGTCAGCCTTACTCTGTGCTTTTGGAGTAGAAGATGTTAAAACTCCTCAGGGTCTCCAGGAGGGAGTCATATAATCCAGCATCCTCATTCATCAAGTCCTCGATGAACTGGACTGCTCCTTTGCTTAGGTTTCCTTCCTTCATTAGGTAAGCCTGTGGAACGAGGGCACCATAGATGCAAGTGTGGGCCATAGGGTAAGGAATACAGGAAGGCTTTAGCAGGGACCTGGGCCCAGCAAGGGTAGATTTGGGCTTGACAGAGGCAAAGGCTTTTGCAGTAGGAAGAGAGCATCCTGGAGGCAGGACATGCCTCAGAGCCTTTGTTGAGCCCAGAGCCCTGAGTGCACATCTCTACTTCCATCCTGGGGCTTCTCATTTCACTTACCTTGGTGGAGTAAGAGTCATAAAGGGATAGCAGTTCAGGGCAGTTGAGTGGCTTCATGGATTCATTGATCTGCAGAAGGTGAGGAGAGATATGGTCATCAAGCTTTGCCTCCAGGTGACCAGGACAGCTAGGCTGTTGGAGACAAGGTCACAGGGCAACACATACTGTACATATTTTTAGATTAGAGTCAGGTTCTTTGGATGTCCCTTGGAGAGGCTGCGAAAGGCCAGAAAAGTGTAGTTACCACAGCTCCTGGGTTTGCCTTCTTCCCTGGGTGTGCCTTCTTCCCTGAGGAGTATGTCTCCTTCATTTGAAGAAACCCATGCTTTTGTTGAGACAGGGTCTCACATGGCCTAGGTTGGCTTCCAATTCACTGTAGAGCTGAGGCTGCTTTTCAGTACTAGATCCTCCTGCCTCCACCTTCTAAGTATTGGGATTAAAGCATGTACTATGACACAGGACTTGAAATGAAAGACCAGTTCAGGACAAAAATTGAAGGGAAGGTTCATTTGATAGCATACTTGCTGGACAAGACTGAGGACTTGAGTTCTAGCCTCAGAATCCATAGAAAAGTTGCATGTGTTAGGGCTGGAGAGATGTCTCAGTGACAAAGAGCACTGGCTGCTCTTCAGGAGGTCCTGGGTTCCATTCCCACTACCCACATAGCAGCTTGCATCTGTCTGTACCTTCAGTTCTGGGTATCTGACACCCTCACACAGACACACATGCAGGTAAAACACCAATGCACATATTAAAAACATTGTGTGCGCAGAGGGGCAGCTGTGGTACACATTTAATTCCAGCACTGAAGAGGTAGAGGTAGGTTGATCTCTGTGAGCTTGAGACCATCTTGATCTGCAAAGGGAGAGGGAGAGCCAGGCGTGGTGATGCACACCTGTAATTCCAGAACTCAGGAGGGAGAGACAGGCAGGTGTATGTGAGTTTGATGCCAGCCTGGTCTACAGAGGGAGATCCAGGACGGCTAAGGCTACACAGAGAATCTCTGTCTCCAAACAACAACAGCAACAAAGTGGGGTGTGTTGTCACAGGGCTATAATGCCAGCCTTGAGGATATAGAAGTAGGATGCCTAGGGCTGGCTGGCCAGCCAATTCAGGAGAATTAGCAAGCTCTAGGTTAGGTGAGATACTGCTAAAAATAAAATAAAATAAATAAAATAAAATAAAATAAAATATAAAATAAAATAATAAAATAAAATGATAATATAAAATAAAATAATAAAATAAATAAAATAATAAAATAAAATAAAATAAAATAAAATAAAATAAAGTAGAAAGCAATCAGGGAAGACACCTGATGTTGACCTCTGGCTTCTACAGAAATGTACATTTAGGATGCCTGACATACTCCCAAGGATTCCTAAACCCAACTGCCCCTTTCTTTCTATTGCTTCTGTCCACATCATGGCCCCTGAATCGCTCAGAAATAAAAGGAGAGGGTTGAGGGTGAAGTTGCGGGTGGTGACATCCTTAATAGATGTTAGAATGTCGATGCACCAATCATGAGGGTACTGGGTGGGAGTCAGGTGATCTGAGTCCATGTACTGATTTGGCCTGTGATCTTAGGCACCACCCCATTTCATTCTTGATTGAAGCTGGGAAAGTCAGTAGGCACCTTAATGATGGCTTGGTAGAAGAGTTGTTCGGCAGTTTTGTTCTTCTCTGTGGGACTGGTGGGGTAGCCCAAGATATCTGGGTTAGCCTTGACTTCCCCAGCACGGTGACGCTGTCCATTGAGTAGGTACCAGGTGTTGTTGTCATACTCAATGAACTTATTGAACTTCAGGCCAAGCTTCTTGACATAGATGTGGATTAGCCTGGAGCAGAGATAGACATATCAGCCTTGTCCCTTCTGGTCCCACCTTAGAAATGACCTGGTGCCTAGAAACTCAGACTAATTTCTTACTCAGTTGTAATCTCATTTAATATGGGCATTAGCTCCTCCACTCCCAAGGCTAAGGAGGGCATGAAGTTCCTGGAAATAAGGACCTTTATGAAATCCCAACTAATAGTACTCAACAGTACAGACAGATGTCCTTTGTTCCAGGCAGCATTTGGGATCCCATTATGCCCTTGTTAAGTAATTTTGAGGCTGTGTTTATGATACCCACTTTGGGCTGGTGCAGTTGTTTTTGTTGTTGGTTGTTTAGAGGTTACGTATGGTTTCAGTTTCTATTGAAGGCAAAAGAAGAGAAACATCTGTGGAGATAAGGTCTAGGACAAAGCTCGGGCTGAACACATGATAGACACTGTTAATTAGAAGGTGTTATATTTTCTCATCTTATTTTGGTGCAACTGACAAATATGAAGCTGCCAGTATTTACCCTCCAGTTTGATGGGTAGGCAGTAATGACAGAAATTGTTGTTTTGGGATCTATCATTTCCTGTGTGACCCTCAGCTTCCTGTGACCTCTGGTATTCTCTCCAACATGGGGGATGAGTATCATCCCTGACTAATTGGGTTGGATCATATGACACAGCGATACTTAAAGACAGGCATGATGACATTGGGGTCCCTCCTACCTTTTCTTCATCCCCCGGCCCCATATTCCTTTTCTTGCACCGGACTTACCTCTGGCTTTTTGGGATTCTCATTGGTCCTAGATCAATGTACCAGCCTTCCTCCTTGTTTCTGTATGTGAGCACCCGACCTCCAGTGTAGTTACTGGCCTCCAAGATGGTTACCTGGGGAGCAGAGAAGTTGCTATCATTCTTAGGGAGTGCTTCCCTTTCTCCTCACCCCATTTCTCAATTCCAAATAGCTATAGGCTCTGGCCTGGACTCTAGGAACGTGCAGCATAACCTCAGTAGAGCTGTTTGCTCTGGAGGGTCCTGAGTGATTGGGGGCCCTTGCTTGGTAGCATAGGTCATCCCTCTGGCTGCCACAAGAACATGAATGGCGGTTATAAAGATGAGGGCTCAGGGCATTTGGAGACTGATCTACACGCCATTGTGCACCTCTCCCTGTCAGGCCACTCTTTTTCCGCTCAAGGAGGCAAATCGAAGGCTGATGATCAGGGTTTCTCTAAACTGTCTTACCTCGTGACCAGCATCCTGCAGCAGCTTAGCTGCCACTAGGCCTGCCATTCCAGCCCCTACCACCACCACACGCTTGGGATGTTTGGAGGCCTTGAGCCCATTCTGGGCTATTTCAACGAGGGTGTCATAATCGGGGTCCTGTAAACACTTGAAAATGTCCTCAGAGAAGACAAGGCAGCCGAACATGGACAGCAAGATCCCCCAAATAAGGATTTCTGGAAGCAGAGAGAGCAAGGTGGGGGGTCTTTCTGGAGTCCATCCCCAACCAAGTATACATAATAAATATATAAATCTTTCAATCCCAGGCCTTGGTAAAGCTGAATCCCTATCTCAATTCTTTTTTTAAGAATATACATACGTATATATTTTCATTTTTAAGATTATAATGCTATCTCAGTTCTTATTCTCTTTACTCTTACATGGTACTCAGCTGATGTCCGCAGCCCCATGGCCAGCTTGTTGACCCATGCCCCTCTCCCATCTAGCACCTGTACCTATTTCCAGTATCTAACTCTTCCTTGCTCATTCTCCTCCAAACCGTGAGCAGGACCCCACTTACCACTCTTCTTGGCCATGGCCGTAAACCTCATGTGGAACTCAGAGCCGCTCAACCTCCCTTTATAAAGAAGGCAGCACCTCCTTGGTAATATTTGGCCCTCATCCCACCAGGCTGCCTCTGGCCCTATTGACTCAGCCAAGCAGGGCAGCCCTGCTTTAAGAGCATGAGGAGAGATGACAGTGATAACTGAACCGACCTTCTTCTCATCCTCTTCATTGCACCTGCCAACACCCCCAACTGCCTCTTCCTCTAGAAAAGCCTCTTCTCACACTACAGTCCTCCTGGTGCTAAGGAGCAGGTAGGCCATTCTAGACTTGCTGTGATGGCCCTGGAAAGGAATGAGAGCTGGGTTGGGCTTCCAGTCTCTGAACTTCTAGAACAAGCCAGAGTTCCTTACAGCCCCAGTACATTCTGTATTGCCTGCTCTCTGACCGCTGTTGGTGAAGGCCCTTGGCTCTGATGTCTGTTTGGGATGGGGATTTGCCCAGGAGCTCCTGTACAGGGTTCATGCTCTCTTTGGCCATCTCCCTCTTAGGCTCCCAGGCAGGCAGGCAGGTAGGTGCAGTCTCCAGCCTGGCCCATCTGCAGAGGCCCATTTTGTGCTCCTTTCTCTAGGACCTCCTGCCTCCACCTTCTAAGTATTGGGATTAAAGCATGTACTATGACACAGGACTTGAAATGAAAGACCAGTTCAGAACAAAAATTGAAGGGAAGGTTCATTTGATAGGATATTTGCTGGATAAGACTGAGGACTTGAGTTCTAGCCTCAGAATCCATAGAAAAGTACCATGAGTTGGGGCCAGAGAGATGTCTCAGTGATTAAGAACACGGGCTGATCTTATTAATTCTTTGAAAACTTTAAACAATGTATTTTGGTCATATTCACCCTCTTCTCCACCACTCCTCCTCTTAGCTTTTCCCAGACTTTCCAGTCACCTCCCTAACTCCCAATCTTTGTATTCTCTTTTTTTATTATTTACAGTTTATTTACTTTGTATCTCATCTGTAGCCCCCTCCCTCATTCCTTCCCAATCCCTCCCTCCCTTCCTCTTCCCCTCCCAATCCCCTCTCCATGTCCACTGATAGGGGAAGTCCTCCTCCCCTTCCATCTGACCTTAACTTATAGGGTCTCATCAGCACTGAGTGCATTGTCCTTCTTTGTGGCCTGGCAAAGCCTTTGTGTTCTCTTAAAAAAATATTTAATAACTCATTGACTCCACATTAACTACTGTTAATTTATTTGTAGGTCTGAGCCTTCCCCTGGAGCATGATCCAACTATGGGGTCCAGGTTGGCTTTGTAGCTGAGGTTGGAAATGAACTCCTGATGATTTTCTGCCTCCATCTTCCATGTGCTGGAATCACAGGCTTGCGATACTACCTCTGGTTGAGTTTTCTTGATAGTGTCTCAGTATTATAAACATTTCCACTTTGATAAAATTCACTGAATTTTTTCTCTTGCTACTTTTGCAGTAGATTTAAGAAACAATTGCCTGATCCAACAGCATGAAACTTTATTCCTTTTTTGTCTTAAAGGTATCATTTAGGTCTTTGATTCATTTTGAAGTAATTTTCTGTATATCATGTGAAAGGGCCCCAAATTCATTCTTTTGCACATGGGCATTCACTTGTCATACCACGATTTTTGAAAACACTATCTTTTCTTCACTGAACAGTCCTTGTGCCCCTGATGAAAATTAATTGACAATAAAGCTTTTTTAGAAGATTTATTTATTTTTTTTATGCGCAGTGGTGTTTTGCCTGTATGTATGTCTGAGTGACAGCGTCATTGTCCCCGAAGCTGGAGGTATAAAGAAGTGAGAGCTGTCCTTTGAATTCACACAATGGACGCAGTGTTACCTGACCCTTTAGGTCACAAAGCTGGCAACACAGCAGGTGCACACCATCAAATATCAGTGTGCACTCAGGATGAGCACTAGTTGGTTGGATGTGTGCCTTTGGATGGAACTCATTTAGATAATTTGGATTTGGATGGAGCTCATTTAGATAATTTGTGAGGATGAGTATAAGGAGAGATCTGTGGACAACTGCTCTTGAACTGGAAAATGTAAAAAAAATATGAATGCTCGTATGAATGCTCACAAAAGGGTCTAAAAATAAAAAAGAGTTAGCTAGTTAAGTGGCTAGGATGACATTCTCTGTGGACATCAGTCACCATCTTTTCCTTGTCACCGCCCAAAGGGGTCATTAAATAAAAACATCTAAGATGTCACAGCTAGAAATTATGTTTGGGCTCAGCATTACAGACTATGATCTGTTATTATCCTTTTAATCTTTACTGTTTATAGAGAGAGTTAGGGATTAAGCAATTAAAACATTACCACATGCTAAGTCCTAGATCGTTAATTGCTGTAAGTCGTTTTACCCACAGGGTATTTAGCTCTGTTTCAGATATTGCATGAGTTGTTACAGGTAGATACTTAAAAGAACACCAGGCACACAGGAAGAAACATGCTGTGAGATTTAGCTGTTATCACCATGATTATGATATAAATTTTGGTTGATATTTCTATCATTATTGTCACTGAAATTTTTATTCTATCGGCTTAGTAAACTCTGTGTCCCTCATAAAGGATCCATAGCCTTGGGGATGTAAATATCCAGCACTTTAGATACTGAGGGCATACTGCCTAAGGCAGGGCCGAGAAGCTCAAGTCAGAGATCCTGACCTGAAGGACTCTATAGTGAGGTGGTAGAAAAATACATACCCTGATGTAACAATAGTGTCCAAGTTCATTCTCTTTGTGGACATCCATTGGACTCAAGACCATGCCTCAAAGCAGTCTTTTCCTTACTGGACAGTATGTTTGTCTCTGACTAAAATCGATTGGTGTGTATCTGAACTATCAGTTCTAATCTACTAACCCACACAGTAGTCTTCATAGCAGTAGCATAACTCACTGGTTTCTATAGCTTTGTGGTAAGTTTCGACATTGGGAGTGAGAAGCCCTCCCACTTTGCTCTTCTTTTTCAAGATTTCTGGACTCTTCTGGGTCCCTTGAGCTTTCCATTGACCTTTAGGATCCATTCTGCAAATTTAGTAAAGTGAGAACAAGAACTACAATAGAAACACACCAATACAGCTTAGGACTTGTTGGCATCTTCACAATAGAACATCTTCTGATCCAGGAACCACAAGCCTCCAAATTCCAATGTGACCTCAATGCCCACAGTGAACTAGATGTTATCTGATGTGCTGAGTCACAAAGCTGGCATGCTCAACAGTTGTGCCCCGTTAAATGTCAGAGTGCACACACAGAAGTCTCCAAGCACTCCATGAAGGCACAGGAAAGTCAGGCAAGAAAGTGCCGCAAGTGAAATTGGAGAGAATGGGTGTGGAGAGATCTATGGGTAGCCTGCTTAGAAATGGGAAGGAGTGTTGGGACGTTTCTGTCTTTGTGTATCTGCATCAATAGTGTCCTCAGTAGGCAAGGACATGAAGAATTGAGTAAATGCTATGACATTTTCTGAAGACACCTGTCAGCTTCTTTCCTCGGCCACCCTCTCCCTGCTGGTCATGGTTAATCTCCACTGTCAACTTGACTGGGCTTAGAATCACCATCGAACACACCTCTGGGTGTATTTGTGAATGTATTTCCAGAAAGGATTAACTAATAGGAGATGTTCCATCTTGATTGTGGGTATCACCCTTTCAGGGGCTGGGGTACTAGGAAATGTAAAAGGAGACAGTGGTTTGAGTAAGGGCATCCATCCATCTGCTAACTGACTGGAAAGACAATGTGACCCTAAATCTGTTTCTACTGCCATGACTTCACTGACACAAATGACTTTGTGCTTGGACTCTCAGTCTAAAAAAGTGCTTCCTCAAGTGGTCTGGGTCAGGTATTTTATTATACCAATGAGGAACATAGTTATTAATGTGGCCAGTGCAGTGATGAGCACCAGGCTCAGATGTCAGGGATGCAGGCTATGCATGGTCTCAGCAGCATGAGCTTCCCACTGGCTGACAAAGCTTCACCATCCTTTGCTTCTGCTCCTATGGAGAGTTGCTTGTTAAACATCCCACACCAATGTTTAAAACTTCTTTTTCTTTATTCTTTTCTCATACAATACATTCCAGTCACAGGCTCCCCACCCTCCCCTCCTCCCAGCCCTGCACACCTTCTACTCTCCTTCATATCCTCTGCTCACTCATTTCCTCTTTGGAAAAGAGCAGGGTTCCCAGGGATATCAACCAAACACAGGATTAGAAGATGTTATAAGATCCTCAAGTCAAGGCTGGATGAGGCAACTCAGTAGGAGAAAAGGGTCCCAAGAGAAGGCAAAAGAGTCAGAGATACCCCAACTCACACTGTTAAAAATTACAAACACCCTTATTGGTGCTGTTCATAAACTTCTTATTTGGAGTTCCTAAAGCCTCTACCACCGTTTCAACACTACACACCAAGGTTGGAGAGAAATAAGGTTAGGACTAAAAGGGGATGAAGACCTCTTTAGACTTAGTTCTTGCTTGTCATCATCAGCAATAGTCATCAGTAGTCAGGATATCCAGCATTCCAGGTAACCAGCAACTTTCTTTGTCCTCTGTTTGAGTCCTCAAAGACTTCTTTCCCCCAAGATGTTACCTTCCCCTTTCTGAGCTCTGGCATTTAACAGCTAGCAAAGACCACGCCCCTCTCCAAGCTGCATGAGGCTGTTATC
>NW_026594311.1:3148557-3163871 GCF_907164565.1 Psammomys obesus | reverse complement strand
CTTGGGATTAAAACAAAAACCTGCTGACATAACATAAGTGAGTTTTTTTAAAAAACAAAAGTAAAACAATACAAAACAAAACAAAACTTCCACTACACACCCCAAGCTAAGCAACCACAGCAAGCATGCAGACAGCCTAGTGCAGACTCACATAGACTCCATTTCTGCCACTTCAGTCTCCGGGAGCCCCTATGTGCCCTGCTTAGTTGATTCTGTGGGCTTTGTTCGTTCTCCTGGAGTCTTCAACTCCTCTGGCTCCTACAGTCTTTCTACTTCCCCTTCTGCAAGACTCCATGAGCTCCACTAATGTTTAGCTGTGGGTTTCTGTAGCTGCTCCCACCAACAGCTGGAGGAAGCCTCTGATGACAGTTGGGCTAGGCACTAATTTATGAACACAGGTATAGCAGAATGCCATTAGAAATCATTTCATTGAGTTTGCTTTTGTCAGTCATGTTTGGTTCTATCCTAGGTTTCTGAGCTACCCATCTTTCTGTTCCTGGCCATCCAGGCAGTATCGGGTACTGTCCTATGCTCTGTTCCTCAGGTTAGACCAGTCATTGCTTGGCCACTCTCACAAGCTCTGAGACACCATCGACCCAGCACATCTGGCAGGTGGGGCAGGTTGTGCGTCATAGGTTTTGTGGCTGAATGCTGCCCTGGTGTCACCACTGAGAGACTAGCCTGATTACAAAAGATGACCGGTTCAACTTCCATTACTAGGAGACCTTGCTTGAGTTACCCTCATCCATTCCAGGAAGCTTCAACTGCACTTGATTTCCACATAGCCCCCTAAATACCCTCCTACTTCAGAAGTCCCCCCTCTCCACCTGATCCCTTTTTTCTCCTCCCTACTTGTCCCCAGTTCATCCACAAAATCTATTCTATTTTCTCTTACCAAGGAGATCCATGTGCCCTCCCCACCAGACCTCTCCTCCTTGTTTAACTCTTCTGAGTGTGTGGATTGAGGTGTGATTATCCTTTACTTAACCGTAATAGCCAATTATAAGCAAGAACATATCTTCTTTGTCTCTCTGGGTCTGGGTTGCCTTCCTCAGAATAATTTATTTTCTAGTTCCACGCATTTGTCTGCAAATTCATGATGCCTTTTTTTCCCCTCCAACATCTGAGCAATACTCATTGTGTAAATGTACCATTTTTTTTTTTTTTTTTTTTTTTTTAGTCTTTGGTTGAGGGACTTCAAGGTTGTTTCCAGTTTTTGTTTATTATTAACAAAGCCCCTATGAATATAGCTGATCATGTGTCCTTGTAGTAGGATGGGACTTCTTTGGGTACATACCCAGGAGTGATATAGCTTTGTCTTGAGGTAGAGCAATTCCTAACTTTCTGAAGAACCACCATGTTGGTTTTCATAGTGACTTCATGCGTGCTCCCTCCCACCAGCAATGGAGGAGTGTATTCCTTGCCAATATGAGCTATCATTTGTATTATTGATCTTAGCCATTCTGATATGTGTCAGATGGACTCTCAAAGAAGTTTTCATTTGCATTCCCTAGTGGTTAACAATGTTGAACATTTCTTTAATTGTTTCTCAGTCACTTGAGGTTCCTCTGTTGGGAATTCTGTTTAAATCTGTAATCCATTTTAAAATTAGATTGTTAGGTTTGTTAATGTCTAGTTTCTTTAATTATCATAGATTTATTTATTTATTTATTTATTTATTTATTTATTTATGCGGTGTTCTGCCTATATGTGTGCCTGTGGATGTGTTTTCTGGGAATTGAACTCAGGACCTTTGGAATAACAGTCAGTGTACTTAACTTCTGAGCCGTCTTTCCAGCCCTTTTAAAAAATATTTCATTAATTCATTTTATGTGTATGTATGCTTTATCTGCATGTACATCTAATGTCTAGTTTCTTGAGTCCTTTATATATTTTAGATATCAGCCCTTTATCAGATGTGGAGTTGGTAAAAATCTCTTTCTATTCTGTAGGCTGCTCTTTTGTCCTGTAGACAGTGTCCTTTGCCTTGCAGAAGCTTTTCAGTTTCATGAGGTCTCATTTCTTAACTGTTGATCTTACTGCCTGTGAAGTTGGTGTTCTGCACAGAAAGGTGTCTTCTGTGCCAGTGCCTTCAAGATCATCCCTCATTTTTTTCTTGTATCAGCTTCAGTTTCAATGTATCTGGTTTGATGTTGAGGTCTTTGATGTACTTGGACTTGAGTCTTGTGAAGGGTGATAGGTATGGTTCTATTTGCATTGTTCTATGTACTGATATCCAATTAGTAGAAGGTAGAAGATGCTCTCTTTGTTGCATCATTTGTTGAAGATCCTTTCATTTGTTTCATTGTGTATTCCTGGATTCTTCATAAAAAATCAGGTTACATAAATGTATAGATTTATGTCTGGGTTTTCTATTCAATTCCAATGATCAACATGCCTGTTTTTATGCCAATGCCATGTGGTTTTTATTACCATAGCTCTGTAGTACAGCTTGAAATTATGGATGGTGATACCTCCAGAAGTTCTTTTATTGATTGCTTTAGCTATCCTGGGTGTTTTTTTTTTCCATATGCAGCTGAGTATTGTCCTTTCAAGATCTGTAAAGAATTGTGTTGGAATTGATGGGGACTGCATTGCATCTGTAGATTGTTTTGGTAAGTATACCAATTTTTCTGTATTAAATGTACTCATCCTTGAGTATGGGAGATCTTTCAATTTTTTGGTGTCTTCTTTAATTTCTTTCTCCAAAGACTTGAAGTTGTCACACAATATTTTACCTATTTGGTTAGAGTTACCTCAAGATATTTTATATTATTTGTGGTTATGGTGAAAGGTGTTGTTTACCTTATTTCTTACTCAACATTTTTTGCCATTCGTGTACAGGAGGGCCACTGATTTCTCTTTAGTTAGTCTTGTGTTTGGTGAAGGTATTGATCACCTGTAGGAGTTTTCTGGGAGAATTTTTGTATAGTATCACCTTTCTATACTATCATATCATCTACAAATAATGATACTTTGGCATCTTCCTTTCCAACTTGTATCATTTTTATCTCCTCCAGCTGTTTTGTTTTATTCCTGATTTTAGTGGAGTTACTTTGAGTTTCTCTCCATTTAATTTGATGTTGGCTATAGACTTGCTGTAAATAACCTTCATTGTGTGTACATATGTGCCTTATATGTTGATCTCTCCAAAACTTTTTATCATGAAGTGGTGTTGGATTTTGTCAAAGGCTTTTCAACACCTAATGAGGTGATCATGTGGTATTTTCTTTCAGTTTGTTTTATGGTGGATTACATTGATGGGTTTTGATATGCTGAGCCATCCATGCATCTCTGGGATGATACCTGCTTGATCATGGTGGTTGATCTTTTTTATCTGTTCTTGGATTTGGTTTCCAAGTACTTTTTTGAGTATTTTTGCATTTATGTTCATAAGAAAATTGGTCTGCACTTCCTTTCTTTGTTGAGTGTTTGCGTGGTTTGAGTACCAGGTTCATTAGGGCCTCACAGAATGAGTATAGCAATGCTCCTTCTGCTTCTATTTTGTGAAATAATTTGAAGAGTATTGGAGTTAACTCTTCTTTGAAAGTTTGGTAGAATTCTGTGCTAAAACAGTCTGGCCCTGGGCTTTTTTTGGTTGGGAGACTTTTAATGACTGCTTCTATTTTCTTAGGTGTCATAGGTATATTTAAATTGCTTCTCTGATCTTGTTTTAACTTTGGTAAGCTTTATCTATCAAGAAAATCATCCATTTTATGTAGATTTTTCTAATTTTATGTAGTACAGTTTTTTAAAGTTTGATGTAAAAATTATTTGGATTTGCTTGGTGTCTGTTTTTATGTCCATCCCTCTTTTTGTTTCTGATTTTGCTAATATGGATATTCTCTGTCTTTTAATTCGTTTGGATAAGGGTTTACCTATCTTGCTGATTTTCTCAAAGAACCAAATCTTTGTTTCATTAACTCTTTGTACTGTTCTCTATGTTTCTC
The DNA here is from genome assembly GCF_907164565.1 of Psammomys obesus. Taxonomy (NCBI): domain Eukaryota; kingdom Metazoa; phylum Chordata; class Mammalia; order Rodentia; family Muridae; genus Psammomys; species Psammomys obesus. Next base: position 3,159,921 of record NW_026594311.1, on the reverse strand, counting down.
TTTTATTGGTTCCAGCCCTGAGTTTGATGATTTCTTGCTTTCTCTGTGCTTGCTTCTTTTTTGTTCAAGAACTTTCACATGTGCTGTTAAGTTGCTAAAATGAGATCTCTCTGATTTCTTTATATAAGCCCTTAGCACTATGAACTTCTGTCTTAGCACTGCTTTAATTATGTTCCATAAGTGTGGGTATGCTGTGCACTTATCTTCATTGAATTCCAGGAAGTCTTTACGTTTTTCTTTATTGTTTTTCCTTGACCCAGTAGTCTTTATGTGGAGAGTCGTTCAGTTTCAATGAGTTTGTAGGCTTTCTCTTGCTTCTGCTCTTGTTGAAATCCAGCTTCTTTTTTCTTGGTAAACTAAAGCCAACAAGCTTTTATTTCAACAAATTCTAACAGCGCAGAGCAATACAAATGTACAAACATATTTCTGATAAGCTGCTAATTTTTTTTTGTGAAATGGATTTCTAGTTAAAATATTTGTTTTTTTAACTTTTATTAATCACACTTTATTCACACTTTGTATTCTCCCATAAACCCCCCTCCTCCCCTCCTAATCCCATCTTCCCTTCCCCTTCTTCATGCATGCCCCTCCCCAAGTCCACTGATAGGGAAGGTCCCCCTTCTGATCTTAGTCTATCAGATCTCATCGGGAGTGGCTGCATTGTCATCTTCTGTGGCCTAGTAAGGCTGCTCCCCCCCTCAGAAGGAGGTGATCAAAGAGCAGGCCAATCAGTTTATGTCAGAGGCAGTCCATGTTCCCATTACTATAGAATCCACTTGGACACTGAACTGCCATGGGCTACATCTGTGCAGGGGTTCTAGGTTATCTCCGTGAATAGTCCTTGGTTGGAGTATGAGTCTCTGGGAAGTTGCCTGTGTTCAAATTTTCTTGTTCTGTTGCTCTCCTTGTGGAGTTCCTGTCCTCTCCAGCTCTTGTTATTTCCCACTTCTTACATAAAATTCCATTCACTCTGCCCGACAGTTGGCCATCAGGCTCAACATCTGTTTTGATAGTCTGCAGAGCAGAGGCTTTCAGAGGCCCTCTGTGGCAGGTTCCTAACTTGTTTTCTGTTTTCTTCTTCTTCTGATGTCCACCCTCTTTCAAGATCCAGCCATGCCACTCCTAGGCATATATCCAAAAGATGCTCAAGTACACAATAAGGACATTTGCTCAACCATGTTCGTAGCAGCTTTATTTGTAATAGCCAGAAGCTGGAAGCAACCCAGATGCCCCTCAACTGAAAAATGGATACAGAAATTGTGGTACATTTGCACAATGGAATATTACTCAGCAATGAAAAATAAGGAAATCATGAAATTTGCAGGTAAATGGTGAGAACTGGAAAGGATCATCTTGAGTGGGCTGTCCCAGAAGCAGAAAGACACACCCAATATATACTCACTCATATAGACATATAATATAGGATAAACCTACTGAAACCCAGCTTTAATCCATGGTATTCTAAAAATATAGTAAGGGTTATTTCAATTTCTTTTTATCTGTTGAGGCTTGCTTTGTGGATGAGCATATGGTCAGTTTTGGAGAAGGTTCCATGAGGTGCTGAGAAGAAGGTATATTGTTTTGTGTTTGGGTGAAATGTTCTGTAGATATCATTTAGGTCTGTTTTTTTTTTTAATATATATATAACAACTGTTAGCTCCAGTGTTTCCCTGTTTAGTTTTTGTCTGGATGACCTGTCTCTTGGTGAGAGTGTCCCACTATCATTGTGTTATTGTCAACATGTGGTTTAAGTTTTAGTAATATTTCTTTCACAAACGTAAGTGTCATTGCTTTTGGGGCGTAGATGTTAAGAATTGACATGTCACCTTGGTAGATTTTTTATTTGATGAGTATGAAGTGTTCTTTCCTGTTTCTTTTGGTTAATTTCGATCTGAAGTCTATTTTGTTAGCTATTAGAATGGCTACACTAGCTTGCTTCTTAGGTGCATTTGCTTGGAAAATATTTTTTTCAATCCTTTACTCTGAGGTTATGTGTATCTTTGATGTTGAGGTTGTTTCTTACATGCAGCAGAAGGATATAAGGATCCTGGTTTGTTTGTTTTTTTCTTTTGCATTCATTCTGTTAGTCTGTGTCTTTTTAGTAGGGAATTGAGTTAATTGATATTAAGAGATATGAATGGCCAATGATTGTTATTTTTGTTATTTTGTTGCTGTTGTTTTTGTTGTTGGTGGTGATGTGTGTACTTTCGCTTCTTTGGGTTTTGCTGGTATGAGATTATTTCTTTTCTTTCTTTTTTTTAGGTACAGTTAACTTCTTTGCATTGCGATTTTCTTTCTAATATCTTCTGAGGACTGCGTTTGTAAATAGATATTATTTTCTCTATGTGTGGTGATTGAAAGTTTTGCTCTGTATAGTATCTTGACTGGCATCTGTGGTACTTTAGAGTCTGTATAGCAGACTAGAGTCCAGGCTTTTCTGAATTTTAGAGCCTCGTTTGAGAATTTGGGTGTAACGTTAATTGGCCTACCTTTATACATTACTTGCTTTTTCCCCCAACAAATATTTTATCATTAAATTTGTAAAAAATATTCTTTGTTTGTATGTTTAGTGTTTTGATTATTATGTGGCAAGCGGTCTTTATTTTCTGGTATAATCTATTTGGTGGTCTGTATGCCTCTTGTATCCTTATAAGTATGTCCTTTAGGTTGGGAAATTTTTTCTTCTATGATTTTGCTGAAAATATTTTCTGGGCATTTGATCTTGCATCCTGCTTCTGTTCCTAATATTCTTAGGTTTGGTCTTTTCACAGTGTCCCACATTTAATAATTTCCACCATTTTTTGTTTGTCTTTTCTTTGATTTCTTTAAGGGGTTTATTCACTTCTTTAAGGGCATCTATCATCTTCATAAAATTGATTTGAAGGTCTTTCTCTTGTATTTCAATTGTGTTGGAATATTCAGGGATTGCTGTAGTAGACTGCTGGTCTCGGTGGTGACAGATTACCCTTCCTGTCATTTTATGCTGGTATCTGAGCATCTGGGTTTGTGGTGATTATAGGCCTACGTAAAGATTTCTGGGTTTTTTTTCTTGTTGGGAGGATGTTTTGTTCCATGGTTTTTGTTTTCTCTTTGGTCTTTTGGCCTGTGTGGCCTGTTGTTGAGCAGAGAGTCTCCAACCAAGCTGGGAGCTGGACGTCTGATGGCCACTGTGGTTTCTTGACAAGCAGGGAGTCTCCACCTGAGTTAGGGGCATAGTTTTGGTGGACTATTTGGGCTCTGATCTAGCAGAGAGTGTCTGCCCAAGTTTGGGGCTGGGGTATGGCAAAAAGGAGTGGAGAGGACACAACACAGGGGATAAGGTGGGCAGCCTGTTTGATCTTCTGGCAGGTGTGGTTTGTGGTTGGCCAAGGGTGTTGTCCTGAGAGAGCAGAGAGAATGAGAGGGGAGAGAGAGAGAAAGAGAGAGAGAGAGAGAGAAAGTAGGTTTGGGGGTGGTGGACCTAGCTGCTCTTCTGGTAGGCATGGCCTGTGGTTGCACAGGGATGTCTGTCTAAGAGACCTGAAAGTATCCTATTGTAGCATCTCAATACACAAAGTCCTGTTGGAGACACTGGTGTGTTACTAACACTACAGTCCAGTTTCCTGACCTGGAAATCAAGTGTATTCATTCATTGGGATGTTTTGGCTGTAAAATGAGTTATTCTAAGTAATCAATGACAAAAAAATATAACATTCTTAGGTATTGTTATTAATATAATCATCTCCATCATCCTTGTATACTGTTTGTTGTTTTTGATGACATCATTTGCATTCTGATCAACATCCTTTTGCTTGCCAGATTTGTGTCCTTCTGTTCTCGCACACAGCCCTGAAAATGCAAACACAGGACTCTGCCTGCTGCGAACACGTAGAGGAAGATCCTGTGGTGGGCTAATTAAGTGGACAGCAGGACAGATATTCCTTCAAATCCCCTGAGAACAAAGCAAAAGGGGAATCCTGGGGCGATGGACAGGTACCAGAGCTTGGTTGGCGGCCACACAGGCTCCCACACTAGTCCACTTGCTTGATAATCACTTCTGTTTAGAGGATTTAGATTTGGAATTCATTTTTGAGGCTCTGAAAGAGTAAGGAGCTGGCTATGCCACTCTCACAAGCCCTTTCTGACTCAGAGAACAGCAGGATGCCCTACATTAGCATCAGTAACTCTCTTAGGCTTGGCCATGGCAAAGGCTCAGTCAGTGTCTGTCATCATTATCACCACGCCTGTGAAATGGGGACCCTAAGGCCTCCCTCCTAGGCCTGCTGTGAGGATCTGGTGAAGAAACACATGTGAGAGCAGCTATGACATTCAGTGTGATGTCTGAAGGGGCCATTTTAATGCTTTCAGTGTTTAGTAACAGCACAAACTCCTGCTAATCCAATAAAACTTTTTGAAGTGCTCACTTACCAAATGAGCCAATTCTCACAGGGTCCAGTAATGAGACATTGTCAGCTGGGGACCAACTAAAGCATCCCTAGTTGTAAGAGCTGTGGCTCTGCTGACTTCTCCTTTCTCAAAGTTCTCCATCTTCTCCTTCAGGCCTGTGGATCCTCCTGGTGCAGAAGGAAACCTCTAGAGTTTGAATTTTGCTTAATGCTGACCTTTTGGGGTGGTCCAATGACCACTATGGAATAAGCCTAAGTCTGAGCTGCAGGAGCATTTTTTGGTTAGAGCCCAGAAAAAGCCATTACTTGAACTCACACAATTAAGAATGTGGTAGACATGGCAGATTCAGCCTCACCTAAGAGGGAAGCGGCCAGGCCCTGGCATTGGTTCTGCCATTCCCCAGCTGGGTGACCTTTGCCAACTCACTCATGTCTTCTGGGTCATTGTTCATTATCTGTGCAATGGGCAGGTGGACCATGCTTAACCTTCTCTTGGTGCTGCAGTTATTCAGAAAACCAGGGTGTGCAGTTCCTTGGAGCAGCCATGAGACTCTGTTATGTCTGCCTACCTTTGCGTCCTCACTCAGAAAGGTGTAGAATGTCCCCTCTCCCCATTTTCTTTCTCTTCTGTCTTTTTTTTTCAAGATTCCAAATACACTTTCTGTGGAACTTTGATCTTTTTCACTTTTTCCATCCCCATGATGTAACTGCTTTTCTGCCACGTTGCTGATGTCCATATCTAACCAAATAGTCTCTCTCTCTCTCTCTCTCTCTCTCTCTCTCTCTCTCTCTCTCTCTCCCTCTCCCTCCCTCTTGAGAATCTCCTTATCAATCTATAGTAAAAAAAAAAATCTCCAAGACTAAAATCAACAGAGCCAGGGTGGCTGTTTCATTCTATATGTGATAATCAGTTCTGTCTGCTTCTCTCTGAACCTCTTTCTTCTTATCACTCCTGGTAGAGAAGAGTCTCTGCCTGGGCTGGACTTCCTTTCCAGAGCTATGAGGCTCCTCAACCCTGGTCAGAAGAGTTGGGGCCAGAGAGGTGACACAAGGCTTGGCAACAGCACTGTAGGGGTCAGGACTGAGGCCTAGACACTGAGTGATGACTGCCAATTACCGAGGTGTAAACACACCCATCATGGCCCATGTCATGTTTGCCAACATGCCACTGAAGAGCAGCTGAGATTACATATCATTCTATAGTGTTCTAACCAGAAAATGCACCAGACTAAAGAACTGCTAGAACAGACCATAGAAAAATGTAGTTGGTCATCAGAATGCAAAGAGTTTTAGAGCTTTTGTTGCCTGTTTTTTTTTCTATTTTTTAATGCTATCAATCAAACTCTAGCCCCAAACACTGCATTTACTCAGGTGATATACAGCTGAATTACATTCTCAGGCACTTTGTGTTAATGTTATTTTCATAAAACTCAACTTATCCCCTAACCCAGCTATCACACAAATAGTTGAAACTTTTTAATATTTGTTTAATAACAAGCTTTACAACACAATAACTGAGCAGTTATTATTCTATTCTTAACCCTTTAACCTTATCTGGTTTTCTCCCAGCATACATCCAAGAGATACTTGTACTGTGATACTTGTACAAGAGATACTTGTCTGTTCCAGCTCCTACTTTCTTATGTTTCTTCAACCTCTTCTGTGGCCGAATCCCTACTTCCTCTTCTAACTCCTCCTCCCCTAGCTGGTGGGAAGTTCATCCTTATTCTTTCCACTGCTCAGCAGTAGGCTGCAGGCTGCTTTATTGGCATACCAGGGGACAATTAGGAGCAGTATTTAAACAACATTGAGATCAGAGATTCTCAGAACAAGAATTGCAATCAGATTGATGGGGGTGTAGAAAAAAATCAGCATTTGAACTATACAATAACCTTATGCATACAATGCTGTCTTAGTTTCCAATATAATTTGTTTGTCATTTTATAATTAACTTTTAATATCGGCTGCATTTAAAGAGCAGCTCACAGAAAATTTAAACCTTATCAATCAACCACTCTAACCAGGAAGAACTTTATAGTCCAGTCTTTTCTCTTGGGATACGTTTCTTAAGAAATGAAGACTCAGACAGAGAGCCTGGAAGGAGACTTGGGATCATGGAGCATTGGTCAGTACTTGTGGCAGGTGCAGTTTATTCTAGCAAGCTTAGAAGGGAAGAGGTACTACTGGAATTCTACAAAGAGGAAACTGAGATAGAATAGCATCAAGTTCAAGAGAACATGCTCCAGAGCTTGATATATTTGGTCTACAATTCTTATTTGCATACAAGAGAGATGAGCCCCCAAGAGAGTTTTCTCAGTCTGCTGGTATGAGGCTGTCACTACTGAAGTCCTTTGTGTAATGTCATGGCTGACTCTTTGCTTTTTTGTTTTTGTGTATGAGCATTTTGCCTGCCTGCCTGCCTGTATGTATGTATGTATGTATATCGCATGAATGCCTAGTCATTGGCAAAGCAGAAGAGGGTACCAGATCCTCTTGAACTGGAGATATAGAGGGTTGTGAGCTACCATGTGAGTGCTGGGAGCTAAACTGACTAAGTCTTCTGCAAGAGCAGTAAACTTTTCTTCTCAGCCCATGTTGCTGTCTTTTCCTCAGCACCAGAGAGGCAGGATAACTTGCTCAGAAATTACACAGCAGAGAAGTGTGACTCAAATATGGTCTCACTGCAAGTCAGGGCTCAGGGTTTGGGCAGTAAAAAGAATCACAATGAGAACTATGTATCACTGCCCTGTGTATCAGCTGACCAGGTCCCATCTCCTGGTCTCTGAGCTGCTCATATTCCCCAGTCAGTCTGCAAATGGAACAGGTCACCACCCCTCCACCTGGGGGTTGTTTCCTCCTGCTCCATCCCCTTGGGTCTCACTTGCAGTGCTCTTGTTGACAGCATCCAGGGAATCATCTCAGCATTCCTTCCGGGAACAGAAATGGCCCGTTCACAGCTCTCCCGGGGAGGCACAGAGAGGAGGCAGTGTCATAAAACCTCAGCAACTGGTCCCACTGGGAAGAGGTGGAGATTTCTAAGCTTGCCTTTGTTAAGCAGGATTTTATAGGCAGCATCTTCAGCTGCCAGGACTTCCTGGTCCTTATAGAGAAAGCTAGAGACTCAATCCCTCCACAGCATCTTGGAATTTTTCTGGAGACTGGGTTGCCTAGAATCCTGACCCCTTTTCCTCACTTGCTGTAGAGGACTTCTCTCCCCCCCCCCTTAGTTTCTTTCAAATAAGGGAGAGAAACAGCCACTCAGTGACACATTCCTTGGAGCTTTTCGTGGAGAGATGATCACTGGTGTTTGCTTTGTGGGTAGGTTCCAAGCATCTGTTGGACTGCAGATGAAAAGTGAAGTCACCCATCTTCTGGTCCCTGGGACTTACATCTCAAACATCTCAGACCTCTTCCCTAATTGCTGGGCCATGGAAAGCACACCTCCAGTCCTCTTTCATGGGCTCCTTCTACTTTCAGCATATCCTGGGTCCTTTCGCACCCAGACATGAAGGAAATCTCATCAGGAGAGCGGGTCTGTGTCTAGCCATCCAGCTCTGTCCTCGGAGCTCTGATCCCTGCTGAGTCTCAATGGGCTCGAATAGATGGACACTGTGATGACTCTACATTCTTCACCTTCTGCTTGAGAGACTGTGTGCCAGAGCAGAGGAGGTAGTGACTGAGAGCCAGGCCCTGAGGCCAGACCACCTAAGCTCCCACTTGTAGCTGTAACTTGGAACAAACCACATCTTTAGGTGTTCGGTTTTCACCCACAACACACAGGTAATAACACTTCCTTTGGTGAGTTGTTGTGATGTTAAGCTAAAGTAGGGGAACAATGGCTGGAATATACAAACTACTCAATAAATGTTAGTTGTTTTCATTATTGCAGAGGTCAGGAAATCATCCATACTCCATCATGAAGAATTCTTTCTTACTTGTGCGGGGATTCAGTCAACAGGAGAGGAGAAGGCATTTGGTGTCAAAACTGTTATCAGACCCCTCTAGGAGTCTTCAGAGTGTAACCAGTCAATGAACAGGAAATGCAGAATGTATCCTACCTGTGTTAGGAGCAGGGTGTGGTAGCACCACAAGGAAGGCTTTCTGGCTGAGCTGAGTCCTGCCATGGCCACAGGGTGGGCCACAGTGCAGGCGCTGGTCCCCCTAACAATGGGAAGTTAGGCAAGCACCGTAAGGTGTGAGAGAGCTGGAGCCCAGGAGCCCTTGTGTGGCATCTTTTGTATGGAGTGAGTGGAGATGGAGGAGACAGCTGTGTTATGAGGCTGAGGTGTGCATACAGCATGCAGCTTAAGAATGACCTGTGCAGCTGCCTCAGATGATGGGTGTTGGTAGCTCTTCAGAGGCTTTTAACACCGGCCAGATGGGACCAGGGTAAAATTTTGAAAAACCTCTGCAGCAGTCACATAAAGAACCTGTTGACATAGAGAAATGCCCAGCACTGAGAAGACAAATGGACAGAAAGTCCCACCCCTAAACAAGAACTTATTTGCAACTGATACCTATAAGGAAAGGGAAGATGAGTTTCCTCTGAGGGAAACACATTCAGTCACACTCCAGGGCAGGCCACTCGCCCAGGTGCAGTTGGCCAGCACAAAGCTGAAGACATGTTGGTTTTGGTTTTGTAATATTTTTGTTTCGATTTTATTTCTCTTAGTTTGTCTTTTTCATTTTTCTTATTTGTTTTGTCTTGTCTTAAAAGTGAGAGTGGGAAGAGAAAGAATATGAAGTTACAGGAGGGGAAAGAATATGATAAAAGAAATTTATGGAAAAAAAAGCCAGGTGGTGGTTGTGCATGTCTTTAATCCTAGCACTTTGGAGGCAGAAGCAGGGGCATCTCTAAATTCCAGGCCAGCCTGGTCAACAGAGTAAGTTTCAGGGTATCCAAGGCCTACACAGATAAACTGTCTTGAAAAATCAAAAAACAAAACAAAACAAAAAAACCCAGACGGTATTGAAGAAGAAAAATTTAGAGGCAAAGGGCAGATAGAGTCCCTGATACAAAAATTCCAGGAGAGGGGATGGGCTCCTGTCCTGACCTGGGTATGAGAAAGGATGGCTATGAGGGTACTGAACAGTAGACTTTTTAGGAGAGAGGATGGAGACAGTGCAAGTGAAGACTGAGGATGGCTTGAAGTCTCTTTTATATTTCTGCTCCCATCAAAAGCAGTTTCTACCTTAACCATTGTCTTGCTCATTAGTATGAGTGGTGCCCTAGTTCAGACCATTTTATAGTATTTGGAAATTTCCTTGACATGGCTCTTCATGAACGTATGTTTGTGTCTATGTGTTTACATATTTTTTTTCAGAATTATAGTTATTATTTGTATTTCTGAGCAGTGGATTAAATGTGCTCAACTTTAGGGAACACAGCCAAGCACACACTAAGGGGACCATTTTACCTTTCTCTCCCATTGGCTCTAGTTACTTTTGTCAGTACTAAGGCATGTTATTGTAGCCATGCTGGAATGTGTGTAGTGATGAGAGATTGAGAAGCGGAGGGTGGGCCTTGGCACTGTGCTGTTCTTTTGCCGGTTCCGGATGAGTGATAGTGTTGAGACGCTGTTAACCTCCTCAGTGCTTACTTAGACAGCTGCCTGTGAAATGCCCTTAAATGTTCTTCACTTTTCTACCGGAGCGTCTGTTTTTGTGCTTGTGTTTTTCTAAGTCTTTGCATAAACATTTGGAGTAGTTTGTTTTTTGTTTTTTTTTTTCCTATTTATTTTATCTTACCATTGTTTTTCCTCTCTTTGGAGAGTACTGTTTTTGTGCTGCCTTAAGGAAATCTTTGCTTACCTGAAACTGACAAAAGATATTTATCAGGTTTGATTTCTAAACATTTGATTGCTTTAGCTTTACCTCTTAAATCTACGGTACACCCGCAACTGATGTTTTGTGTGCGGAGGGAGGTTGGAATAAAGAAAAAAGAAATTTCCTGCTGGCATAATCACAGGATTCATCAGCAAACCCTGGGAATGGCAGTGTCCCCTAGGCAGTAAACAACGCACTGTGCCATTACTCACTTGATTATATGGGCATGGTGTGCCATTGGTTGGTTCTGCCCTCTTCATCTATTTGTTTACACACTATTTTGCATATGTCAGTGGTGTGTGTGTGTATGTGTGTGTCTGTATGTCTGTGTCTGTGTGTGGTCAGAGACTGACGTGGACTCTTGCCTCAATTGCCTTACATCTTATTCATTGAGGATGGTCTCTCAGTTGACCTGAGTGTGCATCAATCCAGCTACTGTACCTAGCAATCTTGTTCTGGTGATCCCCTATTTCTGCCTTCCAAGAGATGGAATGAGAGTGTGAGACAGTATACGACCTGCCATATGTTACATGGGGTTTCCAGGAGTCATGTGAGATGCTTTAGATATTCATCACAGTCCCAAGACATGAGTGTCATCAGCTTCATTCAATAGATGGAGAGACCCAGGGAGTTGCAGTAACTTGAGAAGAGTGCACACAAACCTCATTGCTCAGAACCCTCATCCCAGCCTTTCTTTTCTTACTGAAAGGTGTTATAATTTATTTTAGGTATATAGTCTTTTGGTCTACCTGCAAGCTTGAGCACTATGTACGTGCATGGGTGTGTGTGTGTGTGTGTGTGTGTGTGTGTGTGTGTGTGTGTGTGTGTCTAGCCTGTAGAGAGGAGGAGAGGAAGTCACATCCCCTGAAACCACAGTTAGAGAGAGCTTTGAACTATCTGGGTCCCTGGACCAGCAGTCACTGCTCTTAAGCTTTGAGCCATCTCTTCAGCCTGTACCGTCCCTTTCTTCCTCTACAGCTGGCATTTGTCAGGTGACACATCGATGAACAGGACTCTCTTTCAGCCTCCACCATGTGGATGATCCCAGGGCAGAACCAAAGTTGGGTTTCCAAGTTCATCCTGCTTGGCTTCTCCAGTGACCCCATGACCAACAGCATCCTCTTCACAGTGTTCCTTCCCATCTACCTGAGCT
>NW_026594311.1:3071585-3103557 GCF_907164565.1 Psammomys obesus | reverse complement strand
GAGGAACAAAGACATCAAGAGGGCATTTGTCAAGGTGATGGGGCATGGAAGGGTGGAACGGTGAACCAGGACCCTGGCGAAGCTGAAGTTCCCAATTGAAAGTCACTACTTCAGAAAGGGAAGTGTCTTTATCATATGTATCTCATCCACACATTTCAACCAATATAGCACTTGGTAGTTACACACACCATAGTGAAACAAAGGTGACTGTCTTACTTATCTCACTGCACTAAGGTACAATACCAAAAACCTCTTTGTGGATTATCGTGTGCACTCATTCATCTGATGCTCATGTTGTTAGCTCTAGGTTGGGGTGACCTTCTGTTCTCTCACATTCACCCTGAATCCTTAGCAATTATGTAGACCCCAGCTTTCTATAACAGAAGAAAGGAATGGTGCACAAAACTCATGGTGACCCAGAGCTTCTTAAAAGTAACATAGTGTGTGTATACATTTTCTTGATTGAAGCAAGTTGTTGGTCAGCCCCAGTGGCAAAGTATTCAACGTTATCTTCTTCCTACACAGAATCAATGGGATCACATGAAATGGTTTGTACATAGATTATCTACCAAGGATAGTTAAGAAAAAAAGATAATATAACACATCATTTTACCGCAGAAATAAATACCATACATGATGGCAACTAGAAACATCTACCATGTTTCATGGAAGTGACATGGTGCTAGAAACCATCAAGCATTGAGTAATATACACAAAGTAGTATATATTATCAACATATGTTGCCAAAATTAAGACCATAGTATGCCTAACATGACCTTGTGCATTAAATAAATATGGTGAACTGTAGATTGTGTTGTCAAAGATTACACTCTGTATTAATGGACCTGAGCTCTCACCTCAACCTGAGTGACTTGTTTAGTATATGAATGACTTTGGTCAGTTTGCTTCTTCCTGCATCTCACCTGATTGAGCAATAAATTTATCATCTTTACTTTGTTCCCAAACCTTGGCTAGACTCTGAGCTTCTCTGTCTTTGTCTCTCTCTCCTCTCCCACATAGTAGGAGGAACTGTCACAGAGCTAGGAAAGAGAAGAGAGTGCTCAGTAGATCCTGCCCGTGTTGCCGCCTGACCTCAGAGGTGGCAGTGAATCTTGCCAAAGTCACTGGGTTGAGGAACACCTAGAAAATTTGTAAGCACATTTTTCAGTGTGCCTGTGAGGTATATCCACAGATGATGGGCCTGTGGGTCAGTCAACCAGAGGGGATGGCCTACCCTGTCATAGGCTGGGAGCCCAGATGGAACAAAGAAGGAGAAGGAGAAGAAGGTCCAGCAGCAGACAAGCTGAATTTTTCCTGAGTGGGTGTGACTTTTGCCATTGCCATGCCCTGCAGACTCTAGACTCCAGCTGCTTCAGTCTTTAGAGTGGTCTCATACCGCCACTTCTCCTTAACGTAGTTCCCTGTAGATCTCTGAGCTGACAGATTCATTTCCACCAGCAATCCAGTATGAGCTGGAAACAGCATCAAATCAGTTGTTTAGAAATGATGCAGTCTCTAAAGTGAACAACAGGGTTCTTTGATAGAGAAACACAATTATGAAGAATGAACAAGTAATGACTCGATGTTGAGAAAGTCATGTTTAGCTAATGCTTGTGGATGAGAAAGAGACAGCTGTGGAAAGAGAAGGAGAAACAAGGAGAAGCCTCAGTTTAGGAAATGACTTCCCCTTGCTCAAAGAGCTGAGGGCTGCTGGCAGTGGTGCCACACACCCCAGCACCATGGAGGCAGAGGCTGGTTGAGCACTAAAACTTTGAGGCCAGCCTAGTCTACGTACAGAGTTTCAGACTAGCCAGGGCTACACAGTAAAATACCCACCCCCTCTCTCACATAGGCTGGAAGAAGGTTCCTGTAGTCATGTTCTGTGTACAGGGTAGGCAGAGATGGTTATAGGGTAGGCAGCGCCCGGGTCCATGAGGATACTGAGATGCCAATTGGAGGAGTGCTGTCCTGTGAGGAATTATAACCTCCAGTATAGGGCTGGACTTAGGAGGGTGACGGGGAAGGGCTGGGGTCCAGTGTGGGACTCCGAGAGGACTCAGGCTGCAAGTGTGAACACAGAATCTCTCCCTTGAAGAGCTGCACTGCACGTGGAGAACCTAGGAAGGACTGGAGGTTGAGGATCCTGGGAGGAGTGATCTTTGTTGGTTATGCTGCTGGAGTTTAGACAGCGCAGAGAGAACTGGGGAAGAGCAGAAGTGGGGAGTTGAGCAGACAAGAGCAGCGCAATCGTTGAGAACTGGTCATCCTGGAAATAACTGGGTGGGGAGTGTTTGTCTGGAATGCAATTTAATTTGCAACCTCAGATGTTGTCATGGAAATCAGCATTCTTGCACACCCAGCCACCTGCTGGACACCATGAAGTTCTCCAGGGCAGTTAGCTACCAGGTGGACTCATTCACAAAGCTCCCTGCATGGCTCCCGAGGTCTTGCAAGGTCATAAAGTTGTTCTTTCTGCAAACCCTACCCACTGTGAAGGCCTCTGCTTCCAGCGGCGTGTCTGCACACTCATTGTTGGCAGTCTGCCCCCTTCACCCTACTTAGGAAGTGGGAGTAAGTTTGTTTGTCAGATCCAGGGTGGTCTGGCCTGGATGATTACCAAATTTCTCTGTCAGCCAGAGCCTGAGCCACACACCTGTGGAGGATTTTTAGAGCGCTGGATGATTTGAGGTACGAAGATCTTCATTAAATCAGAAGACCTACCTTGAATCTGGGGCACACATCCTCTTGGCAGCTTGTGTAAAGAACAAGGAAGAAAGAGGTTTTTGCTCTTTGCTTGCCCTTGTTCTTGCTTCACTGGTACCACAGCACACGTCTTCAGGATTCTGGCATATACTGAAGACCAGCTCAGACTTCCAGCCTTGTGTACTATGCCTTGCCATCTGACTCCGTGACTTAGCCCCACCAGCCAAAAATGAAAGCCAATACATAATCCATCAAAGTGCATAGTACTGGGGAAGTCTAAATGTATTAGCCTCTTTTTTTGGCTTTTGTAGTTCTGCTTCTGGCCAACTGTTCTTTTTAACTCAAGTATGTCGACCCAGGACATGATTTTTGTGCTTAAAAGCTCACCCCCAGAAAGGCTCCGGGTTACACTGGGATCCTGAACAGCCAGTGTGGTCACTGGCGAGCTAATAAAGACTTTCTATTGCTTAATAAGACTCTTTGTATTGCCTGAAGTCTACTCTGGTAATACATGTGCATCATCTCTACCATCACCACCAGGGCATCCGTCCACCCATGTGTTCACCCTCAGGCTGACCTTAATCTTGGTGTAAACTTTTTCTCAAAGCTTCTATTTGAAATCCCTTTTTCTAAAAGAAAGGCTCATTCCAAATCTCTTCACTTCATTTTGCTGAAAGAAAAACCTAAACAAATGTAAGCCTCACTGGCTAGGCTGGCTAGAGTCACTGATTTTGGGGAGCCACACAACTGGGCATTACATTGTTAGCCTCCTACTAGATTTGGAGTAGGTGAGATCTCTGCTAGGTGGGTTATGATCTTGTAAGCAACCGTTGTTGGCCTGCTGGTGTGCAAAGGGTGGCTGAAGTAAGATGAAAAGGTCCTCAATTGTGTCCATCTTCTTTGTTGTAAGACCTTACTCAGCTATGTGTGTGCACATATTGAATTTTTGAGAACTTTCTTTCTTTTTTCTTTTTTTTCTCTTTTTGTCAAGACAGGGTTTCTCTGTGTAGCCCTGGCTGTCCTAGAACTCACTCTGTAGACCAGGCTCTCCTCAAACTCAGAGATCCACCTGTCTCTGCCTCCCAACTGCTGGGATTTTGTCCTAAACCAAAGTAAGGGATTACCTTGTCTAGATGTATCTTGTCCTCCCCCCAACCCATACACACACCTCCCCAACTCCATATGAAGGCTAAGAAATTTTACGGGTTGTTATGTACTCAAAGGCCAGACCAGAAAAGGAGTTAAAAAAGATGAAATTCAAACTCCTGGAAAATCTGTAGCTTGTCTCTGATGAAAACAATTCCTGCCTCCTTCATTCAGCATTCCTGTGTATCTGTAACTCAGAGTGGATAAGGTCTTTTGTGAGCAAACTACACACTTGTCTCTCTTTAGATTAGACCTGGGGCCTCATGCTTGCCAGGGAAGTGCTCTTCTGCTGAGCTATATCTCAGGCCCTCTTCATCCTTTAGCCACGGAATAAAAAGTCTTTTATTATTTTTTATTTTTATTCTTTGTGCTCGTCTCTTGGGTACTAGTGTTTTGTTTTTAAGCATGAGGTGAGCCTTTTGACCGGAGTCTAGTAACAACTGTCCTCCCCATGATCTCTTCATGCACTCACAGGCGCATACTTCCGTAAGCCATTTAGGACAGTTCTGTCTTAAGTCTGAGTTTTCTCTCTCCCACTGTCTTCCAGCAATGTTCTGCCCATCCTTCTTTTGAGCGTCTCTGTCCTTTGACTATTTAAAGCCCCATGCTTTCCAAGTCTTCCAGTGCATCACCCTTATCTGGGGAACACAATCAACTCCTCTAGTGTTTCAACTACTCTTCTCTGTCCTCGAGATTTGCGGCAGACTATATCAACTAGTCTTTCTATGTGGTTCCTACCAGCTCTTTCTCCCATTGCTCCCAGCATTTCTCTTCAATTCCACTTCCTTACTGCCTTCCAAAACACACCCAGCAAATGTTCTCCTGTCCCTGTCACTTTCTTTTTTTATTTTATTTTTATTTTTATTAATTACACTTTATTCACTTTGCATCCACCCATAAGCCCCTCCCTCCTCCCCTCCCGATCCCACCTTCCCTCCCCCTTCTTCAAGCATGCTCCTCCCCAAGTCCACTGATAGGGGAGGTCCTCCTCTCCTTCCTTCTGATCTTAGTCTATCAGATCTCATCAGGAGTGGCTGCATTGTCATCTTCTGTGGCCTGGTAAGGCTGCTCCCCCCCCCTCAGGGGGAGGTGATCAAAGAGCAGGCCAATCAGATTATGTCAGAGTTCCTCTTCCCATTACTATGTAATCCACTTGGACACTAAACTGCCATGGGCTACATCTGTGCAGGGGTTCTAGGTTATCTCCATGTATGCTACTTGGTTGGAGTATGAGTCTCTGGGAAGACCCCTGTGTTCAAATTTCTGGTTCTGTTGCTCTCCTTGTAGAGTTCCTGTCCTCTCCAGATCTTACTTTCATCCCTGAATTCAAACCATCTTCACTGACATCTGGAGTCAGTATCACCTCTAATGAAGCCTTCACTATTTTACCAAATACTGTTAATTAATGGAGGTTTGATCATTCTGATTGAGCACAAAACCTGGTAGTGTCTCACTGAGGCACTTCTTGGATAACCTGCCATGCTTATCTATGCATTGATGCTTTGAGATTTCAAAAGCCACAACTTATTTGGGGTCAGAAAAAGCCTCGGGGTGCTTGTATGGACTACGGGATGCCAAGGATTGACAAATACTATGAATGTTTCCCTCCTGCCTCCTGCTGGTGCAAAGAGTTGAAGGGCAAAATGTAGAAGAGATCTTGTAAAGTGGGCAAAATGTACTGAAAACCCTCTTCAAATCGAGCCTGTCTCCCTGAGTGTGACTCAAGACTCTATTGAGCAAACTTGTCTTTTCCTCCTGTGAGGTGCCAGGAACCTTATAGGATCATAAGCTGAGTTTTTGTACTACTAAAAAATGTCCACCAGCCTTCCTGCCCCAGCCTCCTTAGTGCTGGGATCACAGGCATGCCCTACCATGCCTGCTGCCGAAGCAACTTCCAAAATCAAATACAGTAATAACACCAGCGCTACCCAGTTCAGATTTGAGCAAAAGTTTATTAAGTTCTCTATCACATGGGATATTAATGATAAACTTTGAGCAGTTCTAGCTATTGGCATTAGGGTGTCTTCAGGCAACATCTTGAGGGACTGTCATATTTTCTTCAGAGTTTTATTGACTGAGTTGGTGAGTTTCAAACTAAATCCACCACAGACTGAAACACAAACAAATGCTAAGCTTGTCAGTGGCTATTCCTTTCTTAAGGGCAGAATGGCTGGTCTCCCCGGGCTAAGATAGTCTCAAGGTGTTGACTGACAACTGAAATCTTAGACATGCAAAGAATAGAACAGCAATGTTTATACAGAGATTTAATATCCCAAACTCATTCAGGACCTTTATCTATTTTAACCTCTCACAACAGTCCCATCAAACAATTTACTGTAATTGTCACTTTATCCCATTTTTACAGACAAGGGTCAGTCTGCAAAGTGCAAGCTTGTAACCATGATGCTATGAGTCAGATGACGCATCATCTTTGAACTGAGAGACACAGCAGCAGGGGTGTCTGCTGAAGGATCTGTTGTGTCATGTATCCTGAGGCTGGACGGTGATGCACTGACGATGGCCAATCCCTTTAGACTATGCCTACTGTGATGTTTAATATTGTCATATGATGGGATCTAGCGTTACCCAGGAGACAACCCCTTAGCAGGCCTGTGAGGGCCTACCTAGATTGGATTAACTGTAAAACAAGGCCTTGTACTGAATAAAAAGGACACGTCAGGCTGAACCTGAGCATTCATTTTCCTCTGCTTCCTGACTGTGCCCACAATGTGGACAGTTGCCTCCAGGCTCCTGCCACCATCATTTCCCCACCGTGATGAGTCACATCCTAGAACTGCGAGTCAATATAAACCTTTCCTTCCTTTTGTTGTTTCTGTCAGCATTTTACCACCGTGACAGGAGAAGGGAAGTCCCTTCCCCTTCCTCTGAAGGCTGTTCTTGCTCCTGAGAGGAGATAAAGTTATTGATTCTGAGTCCTCTGGGTTACCTTGTCTTAGCATCCTGAGTAGATTTTAAATGCCAGGCTATCACGCACTGTCACTCAACAGCAGATGTTCATGATGCTGCATTTGAGTCAGAGCCTCTGCTGGCCCAAGAGACAGAAACGACCCAGACGCTTGGCACTCTGTCTCCACGTGGGTCCCTTGATGTCTGAGACTATCCCACCTTCTGGAGCATCAGCAGGTCATACCAGGAATCTGCCTTTGCACATCCTCTTCCTTAACCACCAGTGAAAGACTCTTGCCCATCCTCTGTGTGATGAGGAGAGATGGGGTGGAAGTGCCACGGACTGTTCTTTCGGGTCCAACTGTGGCGTTTCATTTTCTGGTGGCCTCACTCAGCAGCTCCTCCCCAGCCTGTTACTTTGAGGAAAGCCCTCTTCACATCTTTGTTTCTGAGGCTGTAGATGATGGGGTTGAGAAAGGCAGAGATGACGTTGTAGAAGAGAGCCAGCTTCTTGTCCCTCTCTGGGGAGGCGTTGGCCCCAGGGTTCATGTACATAAACATGGCAGGACCACAGAACATGGTGACCACAGTGATGTGGGAGGCACAGGTGGAAAAGGCCTTCAGTCGACCTTGGGCGGAGCGGATTCTCATAATGGTGGCAAAGATGCAGACATAAGAGGCCAAGATGAAGGACAGAGGTATCAGGAGAAGGATGAAACCCAGGATAAAATCTACTCGGTCATTGAGGGATGTGTCTGAACAGGCAAGTTTCAGAACAGCAGGGACTTCGCAGAAGAAGTGATTGATCTCATTGGGGCCACAGTAAGGCAGCCTCATCGTGAAGACAGTGTAGACTAGAGAACAGCTGACACCCCATAGTCCACAAAAGACCACCATTGCCCCGCACAGCCAAGGCCTCATGATAACCTTGTATCTGAGTGGGTGGCAAATGGCTACATATCTATCATAAGCCATGACAGAGAATAACCAGCCTTCAGTGATGCCCAACACCAAGAAGATGTACATCTGGGCCACACACCCAGAATAGGAAATGGTTTTCTTCTGGCAGACGAGATGCACCAACATCTGGGGCACCGTGGTGGTAACGTAGCTCATATCCAGCATGGAAAGGACACTGAGGAAGAAATACATGGGTGTGTGGAGGCGCGAGTCCAGGAAGATCAAGGTGACGATGAGCCCATTGCCCACAAGTGTAGCAAGGTAGAGGAAAAAGAAGATGTTGAAGAGGATTACATTCACTTGGAAATCCCTGGAGAAGCCCAGAAGGGTGAACTCTGACACGGAGCTGTGGTTCTCCCAAGAGAAGCCTTGCATGCTTCCACTGCAGAAAGAGAGAGGGACCTAATGGCACAGCTTAGAACATTAAGGTCCATCCGAAGCCTTACTGTTTCTTGGGTTGATGTCAGTTCAGGGACTGAGGTCTAACTTTAGAATGGTTAGCTTCTCAGGCCAGAGCCTCCAGGGCATCATTTCCTTTCCCCTTCATCACCTCCCTCCCCCAACACCCCTCCCCTTTCCTCTCCCTGCGGACCTACCCTTACATATCACACTGCTTCTGTCTCCATGGTGCAGGCTACAGAAAGGGAAGATGGGGGTGAGACACCATCTCCTGTCTGAAGGCATTCACCCAGGATGCTTCCTTTCGGTGACTCAAACAGCTGAGAGAGCCAGAGAGGTGGGGAGGATGTCGGAGTTCATATGCAGGGGAAGCTCTTAGTAAATGTTTACTCGTATCCCCGTTTATGGAGCCTTTGGAAGCTTTTGACACTTTCTTTTAGTTACTCAGCAGTCCTGCCTCTTCCTGCCCTTACTCACCCCTCCCCCAAACAAGAGCCTTCCTGCTTGACTCTGTAAGCTGACTTCTACTTAAGAGAAACAGTAGCTACCTTCCATGGTTTGAGGCAGATGTCAGACCTCCCTGGCTTCTCCCTGGGGTGAACTGGGCTGTAAACGAGTGAGATGAGATGTCCGGGTCAGGACTTGAGGTGGGAGGAGTTTTAACGAAGGCCAGAGCGTGTATACACCAAAGGAAGAGACAGTGAAAGGAGAGAAGTGATGTCAAGAGCTGGGGGGGGGGGGGGGGGGGGGGGTGGGGGGGAGGCGAGACGGGGAGCGTCATGAATGCCAAGTCTGGTAGGGCAGGAATGAGAGGATAGAGGTGAGGATGAGGATGAGGTGGACACAGATGCATGGGACCGTGATGGTAAAAACTTTCAAGTCCACATTCCCACAGACCAGCCTCAAGGACTCTTTCTTCATAGCACCCTGTATACAAAGTGAGGAAGATCTGACCCAGGGTTGAAAATCGGTTGCCTCACCTCAACTGGATAAAACAACCAGTTGATGCCAACCACAAAGATGTTACAGCACAAATATAATGCCTCCTCCCCACACTTGACTAAAACATCCAACAGTAGCCAGCCATGGTGGTGGCACACACCTGTGATCCTAACACCCAGAAGACTGAGACAAGAGAATCTTGAGTTCCAGGCAGCCGGGGTTTCGCAGAGAGATCAAGAGCAGGCTGAGCTACATAGTGAGCCCTTGACTCAAAAAAAATATTCCAACTATAAAAAGCTCAGATGAGACAGCAGGTTACTGGGAAATAGCTAGCTACAGTCTTACACCAAGTCAGCGGAGAGCATCATAAGGTCAGCATGAGTCTACCTCACTCAGAAAGGATCCTGGTAAGTCAGGGCTGGTGACACCGTCTGTGTCTGCAGTAGCCAGACCATATGCTGAACAGCATTCTCATTCCTGGACCATATCTTAAGGGGGGGCTGTGGACAAACCAAAGCAAATGATGAAGAAAAATCTGCAGGCCATGTTGAGTGAAGAAAGAGCTGAAACAAAGAGGGTCATTTCTCTCATAGAACCAAAAGGTGAAGAGCCTTCCAGAGCCTTTGAGCTCTACTAGTCATATGGAGACACAGAAGAGCTTTATTATGTGGTCCAGAATAGTCTTATTCTTGGAGGTTCCTAGAGATGAAGTTGGGTGAAATTGGGAGTCACATCAAGAAGGAAGCTTTCAGTGCCTTATGACACTCCTGGAGCAGCTCTAAGGGGGACTCGGCTGCCCTGGGCTTCTGAATTCCATCAAAGAGTCGCCCAAAACTAAACAGCCACCTGAAAGAATGTGCTGTGATCTTCTGCTCACAATGGGGCAGGAGAGTCTCTAGCACACTCCAGAAGGAAGAAAAGAGGACTTTGCCACATTTGTCTCTCCCTCTTTCCTCCAGATCCCCCTAAACCTGGTGCCTGAGCTACTGAAGAGACTCCTAATAGCCATTTCATGGCCAATCCCTGCTAAAAGCTGACTAGAATGTGATCCAGAGTGGACAAAATGAGGAAGAAGGAGTGGGAGAAAGGGCCAGGAATAGGTAGGAGTAGGTAGAGGAGTCAGCCCAATTATGATCATCTAGGCTGGAGGCATCCAGAGAGAATGGTAGGAGGTCAGGCTCCCCTCTGCTACTGTCCTCCAATGATAGTGCATGTTTCCGCCTAGTGCCAATGTCTGTCTCAAGCTCACTGATTCTCAGAGGATTTTTTTTACATTACTATAACTCCTCATCCTCATCCTCATCTTTACCTTCATTTCCAGTCCCCTTGTCCCAAATCTCAATCCAAGGATCCAAATCCTGGAATGTAGAAAAGAGCCCACCTATTCGTCTCCACAGAAGCAGCCTCCTTCTCCTCCCCCTTCTGCTTTTTTCTGTCATGACTGAATAACTTAACAACAAATAAAGAGATGCAAATAAGCAGAGAAAGAAAAAGAGAGAGAGGGAGATCAGTGACCAGAGCAGGACAGAGATCAGTGATGAAATGCTTCGTGTGAGTGAAAGGGAGTTGGAAGCAGTTGTGAAGCAAACGGTTGGGGGTTGAGGGTGAGGATGGGAGATGGAGTAGGGATGATAGAGACAGATGGAGTGCATCAGGTAGGACTGTTGGGATTGTATGTCTCAGGCAACTATCTCTGCCTCTCCTTCCTTACCTTACACGGGTTCTGTGTGGAGGCTGAGCCAGGAGCGGGCTAGGTATTCCTTTAACATTCTGCTCCCAGTCCTCAGGGAGGATGAAGCTGCAGCTTTTAAATGAGCCTTCTGTGCCTTCAGGTCCTCTGGGTCCCACTACAGCCCTCCCAGACTCCGAGCACACATTTCATCCCTTCCACCTGGCACAGAAGGGTTCCATTGCCAGCACTCTTGATCCTCCCCACCCCGAGTCTCCTCCCTGTCCCTCAGTCCTTTCCTCTTCCTGCTTGGCTGTCAATGAAAACGAATGTGTGGAGATCAAGTGGAGTAAACGCAAGGGTTAAGAAACTCAAAGACAGGGCCCAGGGAGGTGGCTCAGCTGCTAAATAACTTGTTGCACAAACAGGAAGACCTGAGTCCAATGCCCAGAACCCACCCATGTAAAAACCAGACATGGTGACGTGCACTTGTATTCACAAAGATGAGAAAGCAGAGCCTGCAGCATCTTTAGGGTTTGCTCCAGGACAATGAGAGACTGCCTCCCAGTAAGGTAGGAAGCACCTGGGTAACAGCCCAAGGTTAACATCTGGCCTCAGTATGTATGTGCACAGGCACCTGCATATCCATGCGAACACGCACACACACAGGGAAGACTTGTAAGGGTGAGGGCTGAACAGACACGTCAGGAAAGCTTTCCATGGACCGTAAAAAATATGGACATGTTTCTCAGGGACTGTGGGGGTCAAGGTAGAACTCTCTGTGCTCAGCCCCTCAAGGGTCTCACACACCCTGTCTCTCTCATGCCCTGCTGGGAACTGGGCTATGTTCTGTGCTGGAATTTTGTAGCAATGGAATGCTTTGGATTTCTGGAGGGAAAGGACTATGACTCAAGTAATGGTGGTATTCTTCATGGAGGCTGGGCCAAGATGAGGCAGCAAGGAAAGTACTCTACACAAGAGTGAAACCCAGGAAGTCCTGAAACCAAGGAAGACAAGGCAGAAAGATTGTTAGAACGAAAGGACTAAGAAATAGCTGTGTGATTGTGTCTCAGCAAAACCCAGGAAGACCTGGCTTTCCCACCTAATTATAGAGCAACAGTTGACAAGAAACCAACCCTCTGTACCCCAGTTTCCATAACAGCAAAATGAAGCAATAAGAGTATAGGGGAGTTTATATGGTTAAATATGAGCATATGTAAAAAGATGTGGTAAAATATTACATAATTTAGGCTGAACCTGATGTTCCCATTGATTTAATCCAAGTGATGCTCATTAATCTGTCCCCACTGGATTTCAAGGTATAATAGAAAGATGTCATTAAAGGGCCTTGGATTGGGAAAGTCAGGGTCTTGGGTGTGGGAGCCTTAGGTGCCAGGATAAGGTGATGGGCAGTGTGCTCAGGACTTAGAAAGCCTGTGGTGGCACCTGGAGGACTCCAAGGCACAGAAGGTATACAAAACATAAAAACAGGGTCTGGGAGATGGCTCAGTTTAGTGTCTGGTGAGCACACATGAGGATCTGAGTTTGAATTCCCAAAACCCATGTAAAATCTGCATGTGGTATTTATAACCCTAATGCTGGGAGGTTGGAGGCAAAGATAAACAGATCCTTGGCCAGTCAGCCAAGCCAACTGGTGAACTTCAAGTGCAGTGAGAGGTCCTATCCTGCCCTCCCCAAAATAATGATACGGGGGGGCATATCATTGAGGTACCGTGGGTGAAGCTCCCCTGTCAGTTCTGAGACACAACCATACAGCAATTTCCTGGTCCTCTGGTTCTTACAGGCTTTCTGCCTCCTCTTCCTTGATGTTCCCTGAGTCTTAGGTGTAAATATGTGTTGTGCTGTAGGTGTATTAACTTGGACTGGACATCCCACAATCAGTTGCTCTCTGCATTTTGTCCAGTAGTGGTTTCCTGTAATGGTCTCCATCTGCTGTTAAGAGATACTTCTTTGATGAGGAGCAGGAGCTAATGTTATCTGTGGAAAAGTCACAACTGCTGTGATTTAGGTCGGACTAACAGCCCTCAAATGTCCCTTATATGACTTTGGGAGCAGCTTTCTTGACAATATATATTATATTATTATATACAATTATTTTGCATGCTCTTGAGAGCTTTTTGACCAGCATTTACAAGAGATGTTAATTTTTGTTGTTTTTATCTTGTGATGTCTTTTGGTATGAGAAGAATGTATTGGAAAATTCTACCTTCTATTTTTGTGGTTGTTGTTTTGTTTTGAAATTTGGAAGGATTGGTGTCAAACTTTGGAAGTTGGACAGAGTTGTCAGTGAAGCCGCCTGGTCCTTTAGCTCTTCTGGAAAATGGATAAATTACTAATTAAATCATTCAATGTGCTGTGTTTTGATTTTCTATTCCTTTTTAAAACAGATCTATTACTTTACATCTTCTCTTTTTTTATTATTCGCTTTACAGCCTGATCACAGCTCCCTTCCCCCATCTCCTCCTAGTCCTACCCTTCCCTGCCCTCCCCCATGCTCCCATTCTACCATCCTCTTATCCTCAAAGAAGGAGAGCCCACACACACAGGTACCAACCCACCCTAGCACATCAAGTTGCAGTAGAACCAGGCTCACCTTCTCCCACTGAGGCCAGACAAGGCAGCCCAGCTATGTGAATGGGGTCCAAAGGCAGGCAACAGAATCAGAGACGACCTGCAATCTAATTGTTAGGGGCACCCACATGAAGAACAACCTGCTCATCTGCCACACGTGCGCAGGGGGCCTAGGTCAAGCCCATGCATGTTTTTTGTTTTGGTTTGGTTTGGTTTGGTTTGGTTGCTGGTTCAGTCTCTGTGAGCCCCCATGGGCCCAGGTTAGTTGAGTGGGTAGGTCTTCTTGTGGTGGCCTTAGTCTCTCTGGCTCCCTCAATCCACTTTATATTTTTCTAAGTGTGACACACTTAGGCTTAAGGCTGCTTGACTTGTTGGATTACATTATTAGTAGTATTTCCCTGTAATCTTTGTTTAGGTCACACAAAAACATTACCTCTTAAACTCTTCACTCTTCTTTCCCTGTGACCAGTCTCATATTTATTAATTTCATTGATCTTTTAAGGAAACTATTTTTTATTTCATTCATTTTCTCAAATGTTTTCTACCCCCCCCATTCTATTTATTTCTGTTTGAATCTTTACTTTCATGCTAGTTTGCTTCTTATTTTGTTCTCTTTTTTTGTTTTATTGATGAAATAAGATTCAACACTGTATCTGGGACTAGCCTCAGATTCCCAGAAACCCTCCTGCCTCAGGATCCTAAGTGCTGAAATTTCAGGCATGAGCCATCACACCTTCAGGGTAGTGAATTGAGGTAGTTGTCGTCATTATCCTCCTCTTCTTTCTCCTTCTCCTCCTCAATGTAGGATTTTACAATTTAAATTTTTCCTGTGTCACTTTTGCCAAAATGGATATTATTTGTATCCTGAAATGTTTTATTAAAAATTTAAATTAGTTCTAGGAGATTTTTTCTTCAATTTAAAAATATATCTATTATATGTAAATGGGAGATTTGTCTATGTGTATAACTGAACACCAGAAGAGGGCATCAGAACCCATGGGAGTATAGTGAGAGACGGTTGTGAGCTACCACGTGGGGGCTGGGAATTGATAAACAGCCAGTGCTCTTAACCACTGAGCCATCTCTCCAGCCCCCACGAGAAAGTTTGACTATTTTTTTTCTTTCATTATTATCATTGTTGTTGTTGTTTAGACAGGGTCTCTCTGCATACCTCTGACTCTCTACATAAACTGACTCACTCTGTAGTCCAGGCTGGCTTCAAACTCACAGAGATCCGCCTGCCTCTGCTTTCTGAGTGCTGGGACTAGACATGTGCCATAATGCTGTGTGTGTGTGTGTGTGTGTGTGTGTGTGTGTGTGTGTGTGTGTGTGAATGCCTACATTTATGTGTGTGTACTGCTTGTGCAACTGATGGAGCCCAGAAGAAGGTGTCGGATTCCCTGGAGCTGGAGTTACAGGCTGCTGTGAGACTGTCCTCTGCAAGAGTGGCAAGCACTCACCTCTCCAGGGCCCTGTTTTACACAGGGTCTTAAGCACCTCAGACATCTTGGTGTGTAAAGTTACATGAGGGTTTGTAGATGACTCTTGTTGAAGCAAGAAAGTCCTTCTAGTCCCAACTTTGAGTGGACTATGATTTTTGTTGGTGGTGGTGGTATGTTTTTGTTTGTTTTGTTGTTGCAACAAGGTTTTTGTGTGTAACTTTGGCTCTCCTGGAACTCACTCTGAAGACCAGGCTGGCCTTGAACTTGGATATCCACTTGCCTCTGACTCCTGAGTACTGGGATTAAAGGTATGTGCCACCACTTCCCAGCTTGATTATGATTTTTTAATAATAATTTTTCTTTGTTGTTGCTTTGTCCTATTTTGTTTTACCATGAACAAATTGAAGAAAAGACATCCCATGCATCTGAGTCTGAGGTAACTTTATGCAAACATATTTGAATACATTTTAACAGTCCCTTCTGTTCAAGAGATTCAAGGCCAAGATGCAGGTCCTACATTGTAAGCTTTCTTTCTTTCTTTTTAAATTTTTGTTGAAAACAGATTCACCTCTCACACAACACATCCTGGCCACAGTTTCCCCTCCCTCCACTCTTCTCAACTCTCCCCAAACTCCCCTTTCCCCAAGATCCATTCCCCCATTCAGAAAAGAGCAGGCCTCCAAGAGATGACAGCCAAACATGACAAAACAAGATGCAATGACAAGACGAAAGTCCTCATATTGGGTCTGGACGAGGCAACCCAATAGGAAGAAAGAGTCCTTAGAGCTGGTGAAAGGGTCAGAGATACATTTGCTCCCACTGTTGGAAGTGCCACATACACGCCAAGCTAACAGCCGTAACACACATGCAGAGGGCCTGGTGTAGATCCACGAAGGCCCCGTGCTTGCCGCTTCTGTCTCTGCGAGCCCGTGTGAGCCCTGCTTAATGTACTTGGTGGGCCATGTTCTCCTGGCGTTTTCCATCCACTCTGACTTCTACAATCTTTCCTCTCCCTCTTCCACAGGATTCCCCAATCTCCAAGGGGAGGGACCTGATGGAGAACCCCAACTTAGACTCTCCATGATGCCTGGCTGTGGGCCCTTGCATCTGCTCCTGGAGGAAGCCTCTCGGATGAAGAACGGACAAGACATGAATCTAGGAGTAGAACGGAATATCATTAGGAGACATTTTATTATTTTATTGTACTTTGCTTTGCCAGTTGTGTTTGGTTCTACCATGGGTCTCTGGGCTATCCACTTGCCATTTCTTACAGCTTGACTTTTATTTTGCTTCTGAGGCCAGACTTGAATGCTTAGTCCATGGTGTTAAGAATTCTTACACTTTCAAGGTTGAAAACAGCTAGGAAATGTTCTGAGGAAACCCACAAGGCAGTTTTATGAATAGGTGAAAGGACATTAGGAAAGTGGGGAATGCCGGGATTTTGTTGGACCACCCCATGCAGTTGCATGAGTGGAGGGGTCATGTCAGGAGGTGAGGAAGTTGGGTGGGCCTGCTGTGGGTTTTCAGTGCTCTAGAAACTCTAAGAAGAAAGCCCCTTTCGGCTCCACAGATGCCCTCTCATGACCCTCTAATGACTCCAGAGCATTTCCCCCTAACAGTTAATATTTTATTTTATTTTTAAAAATTACTTACTGATTTATTTTACATCCTGATTGCAGCCTCCTCTCCTCTCCTCCCAGTCCTCCCTCACACATCCCTTCCCTATTCTCCCTTCTCCTTCTCCTCAGAGAAGGGGGAGCTCCCTCATGGGTACCAAACACCCTGGCAGTTGTCACTGCGGGACTAAGCACATCCTCTCCCACTGAGGCCAGACAAGGCAGCCCAGTCAAGGGAATGGAATCAAAGGGAGGCAACAGAGTGAGAGAGGGCTGCCACTCCAGATGTTAGAGGACCCACATAAAGAGCAAGCTGCACATCTGCTCCATATATATGCAGAGGGCCTAGGGCCAACCCACACATGTCCTTTGGTCAGTGGTTCAGAAGTGGCCACCCCCTATAGCTAGGCAAGACTTCCAGTGGAGGGATAAGGGCACCAACCCACCTACAAAACCTTTGACCCAAAATTCGTCCTGCCTACAAGATGTGAGGGGACAAAGATGGAGCAAAGATTGGGGAAGGGCCAACCAAGACTGGCCCTACCTGTGACCCATCCCGTGGGAGAGAACCAATCCCTGACACTATCAGTGTTACCCTGCTCTGCTTGTAGACAAGAGCCTAGTACAATTCATCTCAGAGACTTCACCCAGCAGCTGACGAAAACAGATGCAGAAACCCACAGCCACACGTCAGAGCTCAGGGAGTCTTATGGAAGAGTTGGGGGAGTGATTGGGGGAGCTGGAGGAGTCTTCTACATACAAGAAGACCTATGTAGTGAACTAACCTGGGCCCATGGGGGCCTCACAGAGGCTGAACCAGAGCACTTTTCTTAACAAGTCCCCAAGAAACACAACAAGCATGCCTTGCCGGCAACTCTCTTTCTATCTGCAGAAACTGAGGCTCCTCTTCCCCAGGGCTTTTCTCCAGTGAGGGTGAGTCCTGCAGGCAGTGAACCTGCCCTGGAGACTTCCCTTCAACAGTCCCAAGTCACCCTGAGAGTCTGTATTCTTTAATGCTTGGGAGACATTAACAGCACTGTAAGCCACAATTGCTTTCTATCCTGAAGGAAGTTGCTAATTAGCAAAGCACACATTTAGCATTTATTGGTCTTTTGGGATTTTTTTTTTTGTAACATTTCAGCCATTCGTGGTCTACAGATAAAACTTTTTTCTTTGTAGTTAAAAATTAAACATTTTTTCATTGTTTAAAATTTTAATACAGTGTATTTCGATTCTATTTCTTTTTCCTTCTCTAACTACCTACCCAACTTCATAGTATTTCTCTCTCAAAAATATCAAAACAAACAAATAAAATAAAATAAGACAGAAAATAAACACAAAATAAAAAGCATTCACACACACTCACATATACACACATCATAAAACTTCCCTCAAAACAGTTAAAAGAAACTGGGATTTTTAAAAATTTAATCTTGTGTTTATGTGAAGAATGCTGATTTAAAAGATTTTGCTTGTGTTACTTGTTACTAAGCAACTTAATAATTTTCCTGAAAGTAGAATGATAGAAAATTATTTAATTAAGAAAATATTTATTTATTTCCTATGTATGAATGCTTTGCTTTCATGCATGTTTATGCACCATATGTCTGCCTGGTACCCTCAGAAGCCAGGAGAGGGTACCAGATCCCCTGAAATCGAGTTACAGGTGGTTGTGAGTTACTATGTGAGCTTGGAATTGAACCTGGGTCCTCCGCAAGAGCAGCAGGTGTTCTAAACCACTGAGTCATCTGTCCAGCGCTTGATAGAAATTTGACTTGATTTGAAACACCAGAAATGGTTTGTTTCCTGGTTACCATGGCAGCTGATGTTATGAGTGTGTCCCATTAAAACATCTCTTCCTCACCCCTGCCTCTCTCTCTCTCTCTTTGCTGAAATCATGACTGTATATGCAGTCCGTTGCTACCATGACTAGCCCCATAACAACTGACCAGACAATGAATCCGACCTTCACATCTGAAGGTTGAGAAACACAAGCTTCTGTTAATAGTTGGATGGCTCTGAAGTGGTAATGCATATCATTATTAAACTCCAAAGTCCTACTCTCATTGGAGGTTTAAAACAATTTCTAGTACAGCCACTGGAATGTGGTCTGCACCCCATTTGAGTTAGAAGAGGACTGAATTCTGCAGAGTGAAACTGGTTCCTCTTAAGATCTCAACAAATTAAACTAAGATCAAATCCCAGGCTCACCACCACCACCACCACCCGGTCTCTGGCAGCAGAGGACATCGAAGGGAAAAATCAGTTGTTGAAATTGGAGGCCACAGTTGGAACAGACACGATGGAAACAGGAGAGGGGTCCACGAAAGCGAAGATCTGAGAGCAGAGATCACCAACTCAGAACAGAGGTAAAGATGGAACTAGGAAGAACCCCGCCACACCCCAGCAAACAGGTATGGAGATGCTGTTTGGCACTGCACCCTCGATTTGCTCACGCTGCAGAATGCTGGTGTGGAAGGGCTGACTTCTCAACATAGATTCCGCAGGGGGATCTGGCCCTGCACTGATGACCTGAGACATGGCTTTACCCTATAACTCTGGCTGTCCTTGAACTCTCTGTAGACCAGGCTGGCCTCAGACTCATGGAAATGTGCCGGCCTCTGCCTCCTGAGTGCTGAGATTAAAGGTCTGTGCTACCACCTCCCAGCTAGAGTGGTATTCTTAAATTCTTTCCTCCTTCCTCAGTTGTAGCCTTTCGTTGTCTTATCTGAGCCTCAGAATTCTCTCTGGGGTTATGTGGTATAATATATCAGAACCTGGGCCTTGAAACTAGGCCCTGGGTTAAAACCTCAGCCATGTCACTTTCCAGCTTGGTGGAAATTTAGAGAATCACTTAATGTTTTTATGTTTCGGTGTCTTTATTTGTGTGAAGGAGATAGCACACACCTCTAGAGTTAACATCTGAATTAAAGCAATAAATAAATAATTCGTATTTTCAGATGTCTGTGTACTTAAGCACGTAAGTTCAAAATCAGCCTAGGCAATATAATGAGACCCCAATCTCAAGGTGAAGGGGAGGAGGAGGAGGAGGAGGAGGAGGAGGAGGAAAGAAAAATAAAAATGAAAACCACCACAAAAATAAAAAAACAAAAAGGCCACATAAAGCACTGAGTGACTGTTACACAAATGTAACATTGGTTATTATCATTTGGGAGTAATAAATATTACCAAACATATCTGACCACTGGAAATTAAATCCCAGAGAAGGGAGGCAACTATTTTCAAACCAATGACTTTTTCCGAAGCTTACACGGTCAATTGGCATGGCTAATTCATGGACACAATTCTTTGAGATCTTTCTAATGTGTCCATTCGCAAATTAATGTGACAAGTTGTTCCTTTTGTGTCTCCCTTCTCCTAAGAATCCTTTCTCGCTCACTCTTGTGTGGGGGTGGCCCTCACAGGAGCCCAGAGGCACTGCAGACAGCTTCACACCTAGTGGGTGTCCTCCCCCTTTCCAGTCAACTTGAGGAAAGCCCTCTTCACATCTTTGTTCCGGAGGCTGTAAATGATGGGGTTAAGAAAGGCAGAAATAACATTATAGAACAAGGCCAGCTTCTTGTCATCTTCCGGGGAGGCTTCAGAGCCAGGTCTCATGTACATGACCATGCACGGGATACAGAACATGGTGACCACAGTGATGTGTGAGGCACAGGTGGAGAAGGCCTTCATCCGCCCTTGGGTGGAATGGATCCTTAGAATGGCTATGAAGATACGAACATATGAGGCCAGGATGAGGGACAACGGGATCAGAAGCAAGATGAAACCCAGGATGAAGTCTACTTGGTCATTGAGGGATGTGTCTGCACAGGCCAGTTTCAAGACAGCGGGGATTTCACAAAAGAAGTGGTTGATCTCATTGGGGCCACAGTAGGGGAGTTTCATTGCAAAGACGGTGTAGACAAGGGCACAGATGAGACCACAAAGAGCAGAGCTGGCCACCAGGGTCGTGCATAGGGTTTGGCTCATCTTGACTCCATAGTGAAGTGGATAACATATAGCAACATATCTGTCATAGGCCATAGCTGCAAAAATCCAGGTCTCAGTGATGCCGAGTGTCAAGAAAACGTACATCTGGATCACACACCCTATGTAAGAGATGGTCTTATTCTTGCTTACTAGATGAGCCAACATCTGGGGCACGGTTGTGGTGGCATAACTGAGATCCAGGAGGGAGAGGATGCTGAGGAAGAAGTACATAGGTGTCTGGAGACATGGATCTATTCTAATCAGGGTAACAATGAGCCCATTGCCCAGGACTGTAAATAAGTAGAGGAAGAGGAAGAAGAAGAAAAGGATCCAATTGGTCCTGGGGTTTCTAGAGAATCCCAAGAGGATAAACTCAGTTACAGAGCTGTGATTTCTCCAGCCTCGGCTGTGCATGGCCTTCCTTCTGAGAAGAGAAGAGAACAGAAGACTGACTCCTTTGCAGTCCCCGTGATAGAATGTAAGATCCACAAACAGGGAGCTAAAAGGAAAACAGTTACCTCCTGCATGCCCAGGGAAGAAGAGTCTATCCAAATTGGCCTTCCCTAGACCTAGATGATTAGTAGGAATTCCCCTAAGTACCTTTCAGGTTGTCCAGCTAACACCCCCCTGGATAAATACCAAGGTTCCCATTAAAAGCTGTATAGAACAGAAGTCTTAGTCGAATAACACACATACACACATACACACACACACACACACACACACACACACCATCAAATGAGTCAAAACTAGGAGGCTACACATACCTGCTGTTTCCTAATGCCATTATTTCAAGACAAGTAGGTACTACAATAGGCAACGTAAAACAAACAGGTTTTTTTAGAAAAAAATAGGAAAGTAAGAAAAAGGGAAAATCACAACCACAGCCCCCAGTTTATCCCTCTCTCTTCATCATCTCTGCTTCTGTACACAACCCCCATGCCATACATTTTCAAGAAAAAAAAAAAGAAACCGCTTTGTGACTTGAGTACCCTCGAGTGTGGGCCTCCATCAAGAGTGATGGTGCATTTATTTCTGATCTGTGATACTTGTCATTTTGAATAAAAATTTCCCCAATACCTCACAAATGAAACGAAGCCAACAACCCCCACTTCTGTTCCTGTAGAAGCTCTGTCACCTCAACCTATCCCTCAACCCTTCCTGCGATAGCACAATGGTGCAGAACGCATTAACATGCAATGATAACCATTGAGACTCTGATTTTGGAAGCAGAGCAGAGTCCTGTCTTCTAACATTTCTCAAAAAGATGAGAGGCGTGGATTTGGGAATAGAACCGCCGTGTGTCTGGGCTTTGTTCTTAAGCAAGGTAGGGGAGTCCTCCACAGCTCCGTCTCTTACGGGAGAGGGGAGGGGTAGTGAAGGTGGACTCTGAGAAACTTCCTGACCAGTCTTCCTCTCTCTCTCTCCCCCTCGCTGGTTCTTAAACGTCTGCTACAGAATGCCACCACCCAGGGGTGTTCCATCTTTTCTAGGTCCTGAGAAAGGAAATGGCCACTTGTCGAGAGTCACTGGAAAGAAGGCTTCACTAAGTGTGACCTGATTGTCACCACAGCCCACTGAGGTCAGAACTTCTTTTCTCCTTTACATAGAATTAGAGACTCTAAGTTGAACCGTGGTACGTGGTAGAGCCAGGACCCAAACTCCAAGTCCTATGTTCTCACCACATGAAGTTGAAGCTTGTCTCCTGCATTGTCAGTCTTCACAAAGGTTCCAAATACAGTACATATGCACTTTAGATGTCACTCTGTGGGAAACCTGACCTGCCTACCCTGTTTAGAGCGCAGAAAGCACATATCTCAGATTGGAAAATGAAGGGTCTTTTTTGCATACACAACTCTCAAACTTTGGAGCAGGATTACAGTATCTGAGATTCTGCACAAAGAGTTTACAGCAGATTATTATCTACTCAGGTTAAAATCACATTTCATAAAAACCGCGGGCAGAATTCAGCCTCAAACGGAAGTGGGTGGTTGAAGTGTTGTGCTGGGGGCCAGGCACTACAGAGCAGGAGTCAGTGGGGTCTGCTTGGCTTCACAATCACGCAACTGCTACATGCTGCAGGCTTTCGAGGCTAGCCGTGTGCTGATCAATCTGAATTATAGCTCCACCTAGATCCATTGATCCAGCTGATTTCTCGATATCTCTCCCCCCTGGGATGTGCAACGAGCGGATTATATCTGACATTGTCTAAACCAAACTTCCAGTGCCCTCTGCAAAAAAGTGTGATTTCATCCTT
This sequence comes from Psammomys obesus, assembly GCF_907164565.1. NCBI lineage: Eukaryota > Metazoa > Chordata > Mammalia > Rodentia > Muridae > Psammomys > Psammomys obesus. The sequence goes on along the minus strand of NW_026594311.1, from coordinate 3,080,934 downwards.
GGTGGCGACTAAAGTTAAAAAAAAAAAAGAGCCCCAAGTTCGGCACGAACCTCACATGCAATACACCAGAAAATATTGTTGGTTGCCTTTCAAACATGAGAAAGAAAAGATCATTTCTCACCATCTCCACCATTATCAATGATCTAGATTGCTATCTTTTCCTGCCAGGAGTTTTCCAGTATCCCCTAAGTACTCCCTCGTCTCCTCTCCCCATATTCTTCTCTCCATACAGTTGTTGAGAATAAGTATATTAAAAAGACAATCATGTGAACGTTCTTATCAAAATCCTCCAGTGAAACTGGTTGGGGTGACCCACACCTGTAACCCCAGCACTCAGGAGGAGGGGGCGGGAGTAAGTTCAAGACCACCTCGGGCTATAGAACAAAATGCTGACTTAAAGCAGCAGCCACTGCTGCCATGGTGGCCTTTTTTAAAATGCAGTACATTCTCTTCTCTTCTCTCTCTCTCTCTCTCTCTCTCTCTCTCTCTCTCTCTCTGTGTGTGTGTGTGTGTGTGTATGTGTGTGTGTGTGTGTGTGTGTGTGACACATTTATGTGTGGTTACATATACACCACAGCATACCTGTGAAGGTCAAAAGCAAAAGTAGAAGAGTTAGCTCTTATTCCACCAAGTGGGTCCAGGGGATCAAACTTAGGCAGACAGCTTAGCAGCAAGCTCTTTTATCCACTGGGCCATCTTGCTGGCCCTATAGTAGTTTCTGTAGTCACCAGGAAAAGCCAAAGTCCTCTGAGGGCTTCAAGATCACTCAACATGTTTTACCTCTCACGTCTCCATCTGCTCCAGCCACGCAGCACTTTGCAAAGAATACTGCTGTTTCACCACTTTTAAAGCATTCTACTTCCACTACTGGAATTTACCTTTCTGTGAGTCACACTCTCACTTCCTACAAATGTTTGTTCAAGCGTTGTCTTCTCAGAGAACATCTGAGTCCTTCCTAACCACCGTGTACAAAAATGAGAGCATCTCATACTCCTTTCCTATCTCCCATTTTATCTCTCTTCAAAGCACTTCCTAATGTGATATATAAAGTATTATTTAAATCACCCTTGCAAGAACACAGGAACTTTGTCTTTCTTGATTCATTGTGTACTGTACTGAGTATTAGCAGATTCTAGGACAATGCCTGGCACAGGCATTTATATGTTGATGTGCTGAGTCTGAGCCCTGTTAGGCATGATAGCGCTGTCCTTGGTTCTGAATCTTGATTCTTCTGGAGCCTTCTCTTGCGCTTCTATAGCTCTTCATGGATTTCCAAATGGAGCCTGGCTCTGACCATTTAGTCCATTCTCCATAGTTGTCCCACTAGATCACCAAGTCTACCTACTAATGCACAAATCTTAAAACCAAGGAAACCAGTTGAGCAGCGCCCACTGGTTGTCCAGTACGCTCTCCAATCCACACGCCTGCAAATTAAACACAGAGAAGGTTTTCTGGCTGCCTCTCCAGACAGACCAGCTCATCTGCTGATCTCCCAACTGGACCTGCTTCACGAAGCTTCAGGGAGATATGTATCAGGAAGGCAGGAAAGGCTCTCGGGTCACACAAATTTCTATTTGAGTTATAGTCTACCATTTATCAGAAGCACAAACTAGAGAAAGTCATTAGTCTCTGGCCCAGCACCTGCAAAACTAGTAGAAGAGCACAAACCTTGAAGATCTCCTTGAATACTGACAAAGCTTTTGGTTATACATGATGCTATAGCATTAAACATCAATTATCATGACTGCTGTTGTTTAGTTGTTCATGCTGAAAATCTTTTCCTTCCTTCCTTCCTTCCTCCTCCTCCTCCTCCTCCTCCTCCTCCTCCTCCTCCTCCTCCTTCTTCTTCTTAGTAAAATTATAATCATGGAAGTCCTTCATGATTCCTACCCTAATTCTTTCTCTAGCCTCTGGTTGGGCCTTTGAGGGTGCTTCCATTACTGCTCATAGCCGTGCTCACACACACACACACACACACACACACACACACACACACACACTGATCTATAGAGTTCCTTAAATATGAAAACTCTCAATGTGATTGCCTGTCTCTAATTCTTGACACATAGAACGGGCAGGATTAGTAAATTTTAGATATGTGAGTATGAAATCATGTCCCTGGTACAATACTGAGTTACCTACAAGAATGAATATCTAGTCCAGTGGTTGTTCCAATGCCTGAAGGATCTCTACCAGGCTACCAACTGTCATCACAACTAGATATCTCTCCTTGGCTATTTGTTAACAGACATGAACAAAATTTTGGGAAATTTGAAAAAAGTTATTAGAACATGCTAACAGTTTTCCTTTCTCAAATGAGCTTCTCCTTTAATATTAGTGAGATGAAATTAAAGTGAGGGATGGACAAGGACAGAAGGAACTTTTCTTTGAGTGTGACCTACTTACCTTACATTAAAGACAGGATGTCATTAAGAGCATGGACACTAGAATAAGAGCTTGGTGCTAGTCCTGATTCCACTGGTAATTAGCAGAGTAGCAAATTATCTCCACTTCTTGTGTTTCAATCATCTAGAAATTAGAACTTATCTCAAAGGTTGGTATTAGTTATTTAAAGAATTACATGAATACTTCTTTAATGTGATGCCTGCAGCAGAGAGTTTTAAATTGTATTTATTGCTGTTATATTAGTTTATCGTTACAAGTTCTCTTTTATTCTGAAGGTTTAGAAAAAGGGGGAATCAAAACAGAGAGTAACTTGCCTTGTGCACAGCTACTGAGAGACACAATCCATCTCTGCCATCACCAAAGAGCTTTCTTTAATGAACCCTGATATTCCAGTGCCGTCCTGATGCAACACAGGTTTGAAGCAATGGCTCACAGTGACCTTGTGGGGATTGCCTTTTCAAGGACTTATTCTTCAAGCTCCTTACCTATCTTCCCTTCCTGACTCCAAGTGTGATGTATACTTCTGTTTCATACCCATGTCTTACAACTGCCTTAGGCAGTTCCAGAATACAGGTACTGGGTTGTAAGAGGGCCCGACTCCAGACACTCTCTTGAGCTACTGCGTCTCATCAGCTCCCTTGAAGATACCCTGCCTGAAGTGTTAATGAGGCTCATGGGTATCGGGGATCAAAGAGTTCCCATGGCTGTAGCCATGTTGGATCCCAGTGTTACCTCAGTGGCCTCCCAGTCCTAAGGGATCCCATTACTAAAACAAAAAAGGCTCTACAGAGATACAATCATCATGTAGAGAAGGGATAAGTGTGTCCCAAAGGAAACTCCAGGTTGGAGGGGAGACCAGAACTCCTGGAAGGATATAGAGACCAGTCCTTGAACTCAAGTCCCCATGTTGTCACCTGGAGGTAAGGACAGCAAAGGAGCCAACATCAGGACCCAATTTTCAGTTACTCTTCTGACCCTGTTTGTGTCCTCTGCAGAAAAAGAATGTTTGAATTAGATACTGCTCCAAAATCAGTCTTGGCAGTGGGGAAACTGAGCATCAGCTTCCAGAAATAACTGCAGAAACACAACATAAGAAGAAAGAGAACAAAGAGTCAGGCATCCTGATATCATGATGTAACTTTTTCTCACTTCTCCCTTATTGAGATGCCCTACTGTGGTCTGAGATGATTTCAAGATTGCCCCTGTCTCTTCCCATTTGTACATGCTAATTTGGGGGTTGGTTTTTTATTTTATTTTATTTTATTTTATTTTCTGAGACTTTGAGATGTATAACTAGGCTGCTTATTTGAAATCTGTTTACTTGAAATAGGTGCTCATTGTCATAGATGTTCTTAATACTGTCTTTGTTGTAACAGACAAGTTTCTGTATGCTGTGTTTTCATTTATAACAAGGAATTTCTTAAAAATTCTGATCTGCTCACTGTTCATTCAAAATTTCCATGAATTTATATAATTTTTATAGTTCCTCTTACAACTGTTAATTCCATTACATTGTAATTATAAAATATTCAGGAAGGTGTTTTTTTTTTAAGACTTGCTTTGTGGTCTAGGGTTTTATCTATTCTGGAGAAAGTTCAGCTTGGGAACATTGGGTGGAGCACAGGGATCCCTGTGGAAGAGTCAGGGGAGGGATAGAAGGACCCAGAGGGAACAGGAGCTCCACAAGAATACCAACAGAACCAACTAACCTGGGCCCAGGGGGCTGTGGAGACTGCAGCACTAACCAAAGATCATGCATGACTGGACCTAGGCCCCCTACACTGATGCAGCCAATAGGTCACTCGGTCCTCATATGGGTTCCCTAGTAATGGGAATGAGGGCTGACTCTGACATGGACTCTGTTGCCTGCATTTCCATCATTTTCCCCTAGTGGGGCTACCTTGCCAGGCCACAGGGGAAGAGGATGCGCTCAGTCCAGATGTGACTTGATATGCTGGGGTAGGTGGGTAGGGGGGCACTCCCCTTCTCTAAGGGGTAGGGACAGAGGGATAGGGGAAACAGGGAGAGACGGTGGGACCTGGAGGAAAGGAGTGAGGAAGCTACAGCCTGGATGTAAAATGAATAAATAAAAATTAAAATTAAAAAAGAGAAAGTTCAGTGGGGCCTTTGGACAGAAGAGTGTGTCAATGTTAAGTCCATTTTATCTACAATATAGATTAGCTTTGTTTCCTTGTTTTTTTCATCCTGGTGATGTATTGATTAATAAGGATAAACAACTGAAGCCAAGTGTGGTGGCATACGTCTTTAACCCAACACTCCGGGAGGCAGAGGCAGGTGGATCACTGTGAATTCAAGGCCAGCCTGGTCTACAAAGTGAGTCCAGGACAGCCAAGGATACACAGAGAAACCCTGTCTCAAAAAAAAACAAAACAAACAAGAATAGTCAACTGAAATCCGCTACTGTTAGGATACTATAGCATGTCACTACTTTTATCTTTAGTTGTATTTGTTTTATAAAATTAGGTGTTCAAAGCTAACTTTTATTCTTGTAGATGAACTCTCTTGGTCATTACCTAGTAACTGTTATAGCTTGAATATTAAATGCCTCTCGTAGACTCATGTGCTGAATGCTTCTTCTTAGATGATGGAACTGTTCTGGAAGGTTATGGGAACTTTAGAAGGTGTGGCCTAGATGGAGGCAGTAAGCCACAGGAGAAACATTTTTTGAAAGCTACACCTGTTCATTATTCCTTCTTTCTCTGCTTTGTGTCTTCTACAAAGTGAAGACGCTTTCCTATCACACACTGCTGCTGCTGCTGCTGCTGCTGCTGCTGCTGCTGCTGCTGTGATGTTCTGCCCAGGCTCATGGTATCAAACAAGCAACCATACCCTCCAAAAATGTGAGGTAAAATTAATCTTTTTTTTTTTTTTCAGTTGCTGTCTCAGGCATTTGGTCATAAAACAAGTGAGACCAAGTTTGGTGGTATATGCCTTTTTAATCCCAGGCAAAGGCAGGTGGATCTCTGTGAGTTCAAGGCCAGCGTGTTCTAGTCTACATTGTGAGTTTCAGGACAGCCTGGCCTTAAGAGAGACCCTACCTCACAAAAGAAGAAGGACTGGTATAGCTGGATATTGATATTCCTAATATTCTGAGAAAGTACCAGATTTATTTCCAAAGTGGTTATACAAGTTTGCATTCCCACCAGCAATAGAGGAGAGTTCCCCTTTCTCCACATACTCTCCAGCATGTGTTGTCATTTAAGTTTTTTATCTTACCCATTCTGACTGGTGTAAGATGGAATCTCAGAGTCGTTTTGATTTGCATTTCACTGATGACTAAGGATGCTGAGCATTTCTTTAAGTGTTTCTCCACCATTTGATATCCCTCTGTTGAGAATTTTCTGCTTAGCTCTATACCCCATTTTTAATTAAATTATTTGTTTTGTTGGTGTCTAATTTTTTTGAGTTCTTTATATAATCTGGATATTAGCCCTTTATTGTATATAGGGTTGGTGAAGATCCTAGACTATCTTCTAAATGTCCTTTGTTTTACAGAAGCTTTTCAGTACCTCAAGACCCAGCTATACCACTCCTGGGCATGTACCCAAAAGATGCCCCACCACTCAACAAGGACATTTGCTCAACTATGTTCATAGCAGCCTTATATGTAATAGCCAGAATCTAGATGTCCCTCAGCAGAGGAATGATACAGAAATTGTGGCACATTTACACAATGGAATACTACTCGGCTATTAAAAACAAGGAAATCATGAAATTTGCAGGCAAATGAATGGAACTAGAAAAGATCATCCTGAGTGAGGCAACCCAGATTGAGAAAGACACACACAGTGGACAACACACCCAAAGAAGTTAAGTAACAAAGAGGGCCCAAGGGAAGAAGCTTGAATCTCACTCAGAAGGGAAAATACAAGTGACGTCAGAAGTAGCTGAAGAGAGAGAGCTGGGTAGGAGAGGAAGGGGAATGGGGGTGTCAACCAGGTGTGGGAAAGTGGGGGTGAGAGATGGAAGGGCTAGGAAAGAGAACGGAAGTAGAAGCATGGGGATCTCTGGGACAAGCTGGAGACTTTTGACAAGATAGGCTCCTGGGAGGATATGGGGTGACTCTAGCTGAGACTCCTAGCAGCAGAGGGTATGGAGACTCACCCCTAGAGCCAGGCAGGAGGGAGTGGGACACCAACCCACCCACACCCTACCTACAAGATGGTCAGGGTTAAAGATGTAACAGAGTTTGAGGAAACGGCCAACCGATGAGCGGCCCAAGTTGAGACGCACTCCATGGGAGAGAGCCAGCCCCTGTCACTATTAATGATACTCTGCTATGCTTGCAGACCTGGGCCAAGCTAACCGTCCTCTGAGATGCCCCACCCAGCAGCAGATCTAAACAACTGCTGAAACCCACAGCCAAACATAAGACGGAAATCTGGGGAATCTTGTGGAAGAGTTGGGGGAAGAACAGAGAAATCCAAAGGAAATAAGAACTCCATAAGCAGACCAACAGAATCAACAAACCTAGGCCCACTGGGGCTCACAGAGACTGACCCAACAACCTAAGGGTGTGCATGGACTGGACCTGGTCCCCCTATACTTATGGAGCTGATGCACAGCTGTCATCATGCGGGTCCCTTAGCAACTGGAGCAGGGGCTGTCACTGCCATCAACACAGTTGCCTGCTATTGGATCACTTTCCCCTAGCTGGGCAGCCTTGTCTGGCCTCGGTGGAAGAGGATGCGCTTAGTCCTGATGTGACATGAACTGGTGGGGCAGGAAGGCACGTGGCGGGTGGGGATGGAGAGGAGTTTCTGAAGGACCCAAGCAGCTGAACTGCAGCAGCTGTGCTGCCATGACAGGCTTCGCAATCAGCCTTGATACTGTAAGCCTGAGCTTCTGTTTCCCGGTAATGTTCCCACCATTGCTCAGATCCTGTCTCTATTTCTCAGAAGCAGCCAGGCATTCGTTCCTAAGGTCTATACCTGCTCTATGTTAGTTAACAATCAGTTTATGACAAGCTTGCTTCTGCTAAATGCAAACCAATCATGTAACTGCCAAGTTGAAAAGTCAAGGTGCTTGCTCAAACCACAATAAAAACCCAGCTTTGCAGCTCCTGGGGGCTTCCTCCCTGATCCGCTGCGTTGGTGATAGTCGGGAGTCCAAGCTTAAGCCCAAAATGTAGGCTCTGTGTTCTTGCATATGTGGTCAGTCTCCTGGTGGTCTCTGGGGTGTTCAGTCTCCCTTCTCTGAGAAGTGGGGGGAATGAGGGAAGAGAGTGGAAGGGTGGGACTGGGAGGAGAGGTGGGAGGGGTCTTCGATTGGTATGTAAAGGAAATAAATACATAAATTGATTAATTAATTAATTAAAGAAAAAAGGAAATGGATTGAAACTAACCAGGGGCTGACTCTAGTTTACAGTTGATATTCCGCCATTCAATTATTTTCACGTCTGCACACCAACTCAGCTACTTTTTAAACTTTCCTCAGGTAGATGTGATAAGGGAGTTTTTCTTCTTCAGAGTTTCTTTGAGCTGAGTCGATTCTGGGAACCCAGGCCACGCTACTCCACCCCTTCATCCACCCCTTTGATTCAGGTTTTCTCCCACAAAGGCTATGGATGACGTTACCGGAAGTGACCATCTGCATCCTCCTCCCTCGGGCTCTCTCGTGGGACTTTTGGTTCTGTGACCAGGAATCTGGTCTCGCGCATGCCGGGGGAGGGTAGCAGGGCCGTGAAGGCTGCAATAACTATCTCTCCAAGAGTAAAGTACGTCAGTGAAGGAGTCAGGCCAGCATGGCAAGAATTCAGAGATGTGCACGGAAAGTCAGGGAGGCTGGTACCAGCGATGCAATCCAGCATCACGTGCAAAGGCTCTGTAAATGCTATGCAGGGATGCTGACTTCGCTGTGTGAAGCACAAAAGCAACACACGCTTGGCTTTCTGGTCAGGAAGGAAAACGCTCATTTTCCTTTTATGTGTCTGTATTTGGAGTTAGGTTTTCAACAGCAAGTGCAAAATCCTGCGTATCCATTCTGCACGTCTACTTTTTTAAGATCTTTAAATTTAATGTGTGTGTTCTCGTTGTCCGTGAATGTGTGTGTAAGTGTTGAAAGAGTTCAGAAGAGGATGTTGGGTCCCTTGGAGCTGAATTTACAGGCATTTGCGAGCTGTCTAATGTAGGTGCTAGCTACTAACGAGGTCCTCATAAGAGCTCTTAGTCACTGAACCATATTTCCAGGCTTTCTGTGTGTTTTTTTATGTCGTTGTTTTGCTTGGGTGTCATCAGAGCCACCATCATCTGGGGTGGCATCTCCTGGGCATACACAACACTCAGTCAGTACTATGGTCCTGAGGAGAGGCTAAACACCACGGCAGGAGGGTGGGCACACAGTAGATCCCCACCTCACGATAGCAAGGAAGCAGAGAGAAAGCAAGGGAGAACCCACTCCCTTCCTGTGCCCTACCTCCTGAGTATCTGACACCTCCCAATAGCGCATGAGATTATGAACCATCAGTGGGTTAATCCACCAATGAAATGAAAGCCCTCAGGATCAAACCACTTCCCAAAGGATCATCACCCAGCAATCAAGCCTACAGTACATGACCTTTGAGGGGACATTTAAGACTCAAACTGAGACTTTCTATCTATTTATTTACTTATCACTATTTACAATAAACATTCTCAATTAATGTTTATTTCTCTCTGTTATAAAATCAGTATGTGATGACTGCAAAAAAATTTTGGATAGTAAAATATGACCAAGGCTAAAAAATCATTTTAATCTTACTACTCTACTCACTTATATCTAGTATGTGTGTATAAACATATATGTGTTTATGTATATATGCATAAGTGTCTCTCTGTCTCTTTGTGTGTGTGTGTGTGTGTGTGTGTGTAATTTGGGGATTTAAAAATGCATGTGATCACCTTCCCCTGAGATGGGAGCAGCCTTACCAGGCCACAGAAGATGA
>NW_026594311.1:3042232-3071575 GCF_907164565.1 Psammomys obesus | reverse complement strand
TTCTCACCTGTGGCAGCCAGGAAGCAGAGAGAAGGAGACAGGAATGGGCTAGGGCAAAATGCACCCTTCAAAGACCCACCCCAGCCCCCACATCCTCCAATCAGGCTCCCCTTTCTACAGCATCCACCATCTCCCAGTAGTCTGATGAACTGTGAGCTCAGACCCTTCATAATCCAGTTACTTCCCCTAAATTCATCAGGGGGCAGCCAATTCTAACATAAGCTTTCAGGACACATTCCTTATCCAAATTATAACATGTTTTGTAATAATGGGTTAGTTGAATATAAAATTTTACGTTCTTAATTTTCTATATAACACCATATCACACTTTCCAGTAATATTTTAAAGCACTTTTTAATTTTTAAATGTATGAATGCTTTGGCTTCATGTATGTTAGAGCACTGCATGTGTGCCTGGTGCCCAGGGGAACCAGAAGAGGGCTCAGATCCTTGGGACTGGGCTGTTATGAGCCACCACGTGGGTGCTGGGAACTTCACCAAGATCCTCTGCAAGAGCAGCAAGTACCCTTGACTGCTGAACCATTTCTCCAGAACCACTTTGCAGTGATGTCTAATGCTACCTCAGACATAGTATGCAATACTGCTTGCACAGTATTCATTAGATTGGTTATTTCTAGTAATTATATGAGCAACACCTTATGTATAAAACTTGGTCTGCCCTTACCATTTTTCCTGCAGAACAGAATCCTAGAGGTGAAAATTCAAAACACAGATTTATGAACATTATAAAAGTTCATTATATTGCAGCCAGTCCTGAAGATACCTGATAAAACAGGATCAGATGAATGGGGAGGAGGTCCCCCCTATCAGTGGACTTGGCAAGGGGCACGGTGGAGATGAGGGAGGGAGGGAGGGACTGGGAGGGAATGAGGGATCGGGACAAGGCTGGGATACAGAGTTAATAAAATGTAACTGATAAGAAAAAAATAAAATTTAAAAAAAAGTTCATTATAAACATTCTCACGTTTCCCATTGATCTGTTTTATTAACTTAATAACAATCTTTTTAAGTGCCACTGATTCCCAAATTTTGTAACTCTAATCCATCAACTTTCCACTGTGGGGTATTCATTCTTGGACCCACAACATCCTCACTGGAGACAATAAGCATGAAGCGTATGATGCTAGATCCTAAGGATGCAACAGTGACCCAGACTACATGAAGCATGAGGCTAGACCCTACAGATGCAGGGGTAATCCAGACTACCATGGTCCTTACCATGGAACTTGATAACAGGCTGAGAGCTAAGATCTTGGGCTATTTGCTTTTTGTTGTTGCTGCTGCTGTTTGTTTTTGGAGAAAGGTTTCTCTATACCCCTGACTGCCCTGGAATTTGTTCTGTAGACAGGCTGGCTTCAAACTCAGTTATCCATCTGCCTCTGCCCCCTGAGTGCAGGGATTAAAGGTGTGCACCACCAAACCTGTCTTCCTCATGGGAGGAAAGTACAGGATGGTTGTAAGGCTCATGCTTGGTTCCTTGGGGCTCATGGGAAGTCTGATTTGGGAATCTTAGTTTAAGCTACAATCTGATGGAGAGTAGGAGTCAACAGCCCTTTGGAGCAGGTGGAAGAGTTAGGTTAAGGGTAAGAAAAGAGACCAGCATATGTGGAAGTCTTGGTGTGGAGAAGACTCAAAGTTTTCTGTGTGCATGAGCTTTATGTTTCAGTGACCAAATAAGAAAAGCAAGTTCAGGGAGGAACAATTTATTCTGCTCATAATTTCAGAGGATTCAGTCTACTGTGTCAGGGAAAGCAGGGTGAAGCATCTCTGTCCAAGTCATTACAGGCAGGGAACAGAAGAAAAGAGACTACAGAAAGAGGACAGGGCATGATGTAGTCCCCAAGGACATATTCCCATGACCCACACCCTACCTCTACATTTTCTCACCTCCCAACAACACCAGCATATCAGGAATCCATCAAGGGTTTAATCCATTGATCAGGTCAGAGCCCCAAAGCCTAACTGTTATACATGAACCTGTGGGGGCATCATTTCAGATTCAAGCCGTAACAAAGTCAATGACAGAGTCAAGTTTATACAGCATAAAGGAGAAAGGTGGCATGAGATAAGTCTTAGTCGGTCTGTGGGATCAGACTGCACTTGGCCTCAAGCCATCTCTACTTGTCTCCAGATTGCAGAGAATGAATTTCAGTTCATTCTTCCTCTTGAGCCAGGAATTCATGGTCCCACAGTGAGCCTTTCTCAAGACATGGTCACAGGGAATCCTCCCAGGCACATTCCCTTTAGTTTAGTAAAATATTTTCTGGATCAGACATCCCTTGTTTTATGAAGCACCTAGGCTCTCTAGAACAAAGGGGAAGAAGTACTGATGTGCCTGGGAGAGCTTTCTCAGTGTCCTCTTCCACCAGCTGAGTAGGGGGTGAGCCCCAAAGGACCTGTACAGAGCTGAAATGAGAGGTAGAAAGGGGAGTGTGCATGGGTGCTGCTATCACGTGAATCGGTTCTTGGACAATGATAATATAGAATGAGTTGCTTCTGTGTCCTCCAAGGGGCTCATTCTGGGGGTCTACCCCAGCCTGTTACCTTGAGGAAAGCCCTCTTCACATCCTTGTTCCGGAGACTATAGATGACAGGGTTGAGGAAAGCAGAAATGACATTGTAGAATAGGGCAAGCTTCTTGTCCTCTTCCGGGGAGGCCTTGGAGCCGGGCTTCATGTACATGACCATGGCTGGCACACAGAACATGGTGACCACAGTGATATGGGATGCGCAGGTGGAGAAGGCTTTCAGTTGCCCTTGTGCTGAGCGGATCTTCGAGATGGAAGTAAAGATATTGATATAGATGACAAGGATAAGGGACAAGGGGATCAGGATGACACTAAACCCAAGGATGAAGTCTACTCGGTCATTGACTGAGGTGTCTGCACAAGCCAGCTTTAAGACCGCAGGAACTTCACAGAAGAAGTGGTTGATCTTGTTGGGGCCACAGTAGGGGAGGCGCATGGCGAAGATGGTGTAGACAAGAGCAGAGGTGACACCACAGAGTCCACAGAAAATGGCCATTACCGAACATAGGCATGGGCTCATGATGACCTTGTATCTGAGTGGGTGGCAGATGGCTACATACCTGTCTATGGACATGATGGCAAAGAGCCAAGACTCTGTGACACCCAGCACCAAGAAAATGTACATTTGAGCCACACACCTGGAGTAAGAGATTGTCTTCTTCTGGCTGGCCAGATGTGCCAACATCTGGGGCACAGTTGTGGTGGTATAGCCTAAGTCCAACATGGAAAGAATGCCAATAAAGAAATACATAGGGGTATGGAGGTGTGAGTCCAAGCAGATGAGGATGAAGATCAAGCCATTGCCCAGAATAATCAACAGATAAACCACCAGAAAGGCTGACAGGAGCAGAGGTATGGTCCTGGGGCTCAGGGAGAAGCCCAGAAGGATGAACTCTGTTACAAAGGTCTGGTTGGGTCTTTGCATTATGCTCTACTCTTGATGAAAAAGAAAGGCATGGGTTCACACAGGGATTAGCTAAAGCATGCACCAGAGTTGGGGTTAAGGAGTGGTCAGTGTTCAAACTTTATGAAACTCCCTTACATCCCTCTCAACAGGGCTGCCTGCTTTCCCTGATGCTGTCCTTTGGAACCACTCCCAGGAAGTTTATGAAGAGCAGAGACTTATGTACAGGACTGGCTCTGCCTCTAAACCAACAGTAGTTCTCCTCAGTAGCCTCAGTTTCCTGAAATGGGCAAGATGATACCTACCTGTCCTTGCCAGAGTCTTCCTCTTATTCCGACATTTAAGTTTTCTCCAGACAGCCAGGTAAAGGTAAATATCCATGCAGGATCTGGGAGATGGCTCAACACTTAGGAGCACCCAGTGCTCTTTAAAAGGTACTGGGTTGGATTCCCAGCACCCATATGGTTGCTCATGACCATCTGTAACTCCCTTTTCTGGCCTCTGTGGGCACCACACACACACATGTATGCATACATACAAGCAGGCAAAACACTGATATATAAAAAATAGAAAAATATCTTTTAAAACTCTACAGGGTTTGGCAATTCAAATGCCTGAGACAGAGAGGGACTCCATTTAGTCCTTTCAATGACATCAATCTCTTTTTTCCAGTTTAATTTTACTCTCAGTAGGTACACAGACCAAGATGGCTCTAACTGCTTCTATCACACGCTACAATATTGGAAGGAATACTTACTCCTCAGTCCCGGGTGAAGGCTTGAGCGAGCCATTTGCCCTTTCCCCAGACGTTTGAGACAGCTTCTGGAAGAATGAGACGGGAATAAACACATTCTTGTTATCATAAGAAGAACACTGAGCTCTTTGGCATGAAAATCACCCTGAAAGTGGTCTAACATAGGGGATAGCTCTGTAAATGTTTACTGCATTTCTGAGGGGCTCTTGGCACACAAACTGGGACTCAAGTCCGAGCTATGCAAGTATCCTATGAAATCACTCTATCAGCCAGGATGCCCATAGTCAACTGCCACTGTCCCGGATGTCTGTCCTGTTTCTTCTCCTTTCAGCTTACTGAGCCAGCTGTTTCTGATTCTAACCCATCCTGAGCCCCAGTTTCCCTACGTGAGCAGGGACAGGACATCTCTACAGGAGTATCATCTGTGTTGACGCTGGGGAACAGAGCAGCGTTGACGCTGTCTGTGCCACTCCTGGCACCCATGCATCTGGCGTCAGCCTGCTTGCTCTTGGGGCACCTTAGCTAAATCTCCATAAGAATCTGTGTTTACACTCAGTCCACTAGATGATTTCTTAACACTGACACTCAAGATTACACACACAGCTTGGCCCTTCTACATGCCAGCTACCTTTCCAGGACTTTTATAGACTTTATCCAATACTGGCAGGTAGCTGGAATTCAGACATTTTCTTAATTAAATCCCCACTTTTCATTAAGGAGGCTCTCTAGGCCATGCTGCCTCCTGAGGGTGTTTTGCAGCTTCCTGTTCTTTGTAAAGGATAATGGTACTCGTTTCAGTCACAAGGGCCTTAAAGGGAAAAACCATGCTGGGGGTGGGGTAGAAAGGGTGTGTCTCAGACAGCTGGTTTGCTTGAATTCTGCTCTGACTTTACTGATACATGACTTTGGCTACTAGTTAATCGCCCTGGAACTCACTTTTCCTGGCTGTAAAATAGGGATAAAATTATCTTGTTTGCAACCCACATTCTTCCCATTGAGAAGTAGCCAAAGGATATTAGAATAGTCTACCTTGGGGCCTAGAGCTGGAAAAGAAGCTGCCATCTCCCACTTGTCACTTTTTTTGCCCCACAAAAGCCAGTGAGTGAGATTTGCCTCAAGGAGCTGGTATTTGGGAATGCTACACCTGGTTTGTCTGAGAGCATAGGCTGTGAGTGGAGGCCCCAAACACTGTAAGAAAAGTTTCGTTGCACAGACAAGACTTAGGCTCAGAGACTCAGGCTTCTGGGGTGGTGGGTCCTACTCTCTTTCAGGCGAGCCAAGTTCTTAGGAAACTACATGACTCATAGGCCTTGGGAAGGAGGCATCCCAAGGCTGATGTGAAGGCTGACAAGGAACAGCATCAGTGTCTATCACAAGGAGCCAAGGCTACAGAATTCGGTCTGGATCTGTGACTTACAAAATGTCTTGACATCCACCCTCTTGAACCTTATGCTGACTCCATGAGAAGGGTAGGACAGGGACTGATACCTCCATCTGAGGCTGGCGATGTGGTACATGTGAGAAAAAGGATTTCACATGCTCTCTGGGCAACAATGGGGCTTCCTAGCTACAGCAAAACTGTACCTAACTAGAACTCAGCCAATATGAATCCTCAGCTTACTGAAATGCATTCTGTCCCTGATTTGGCGGGGGGGTGGGGGGTGGGGGGGGGACAAATCATAAAGGGAAAGAAACTTCTGCTGGTTTTAGTGTAATCATCTGTACATGTGTGCATGCTCTCAAACACACACGTACACATATACACACATATGGATACTTGCACACACGCACATTCCAACTGATGGAATCTGTGAGGAGGACCCAGGAGACCATTCAGAAACTCAGAGAAACCCCGTCAGCTGGAGTTTCATCCCCTACACTTGTCCCCGGGTTTCCTTGCCGCTGCCATCAGAATGCCTCTTCCACTTATCCATCCCTCTTCTACACTCCTGCCAATGCCCACCTCAGATACTCAGCACATTCTTGCCCTCTTCTCTCTCCTCCTCCACCTCCTCCTTCTCCTCTCAGTTAGGTCTCTCATTGCCCAGGTCATTCCTTACACAGCCTTCAGCGCCCCATTTCCAAAATAAAAATCTGACTGGGCCACTTCCAGTTTCCTTGTCTACAGGGAAAGGACTAACAGACTTGCAGGAGGTCCTGGCTTCACTGCTCTCTCTTGGTTTGGGTTCCATTTCCCAGGCAGATTTGTGGGCTCTTTCTCTTACAGAGAGAATGGGCAGCAATGAGGGCATACACAGCAAACCTCCTTGCAAGCCCAGGAAACCATGAGAGAGGATCCATGGAGACCAGCTTCTGTTTGGACACATCCTTGAGCATGATGAAGTTTGCAGCAGAGCTGAGACAAGGACCCAGATCTTCTGTTGCCAGAAGGTCGGCTCTTGGGACCTGTCTTAGCTCAAAGCAAGCTCAGTCAGTTTGGAAATTCTGCAGTTCAGAGTCCTCCGCACTGAGAAGCTTGGCTCCACTGAGCATGGCTTAATTTTTCTCCTGTCTCCTCCCTGAATATCAGAGCCTGACATGTCAAAGACCAGGAAAAGCTTATGATGTGATCTATCTTTGGAAGCTAGAACAAAAGATAAAGAAATATTTACATTTGCGTTCCCTTTATACTCTCCCCTCCTACTTCCCAGCAGTCAAGGAAAAAAAAAAAAAAGAAAACTAAACAAATAAACAAACAACCCCTCCCAAGTCCCTTGATGAACCTTTGAGAAGAAACCAGGGCACATGTCCATGGAAGGAGGGTTGAAATATTTGATTTTAATGTTGCGGCTCTATCTACCATTTCTCTCAACTCCTATCCAAGCCAAAGAATAATAACTCTAATAACGGCAGCTGCCCATGTGCCAAGTACCACAACACCTGTTTTTTAACTTACAACTTTATTTAAAATAGTTAAAAAGTAATCGTTTAAAAATCTAAAGATTAACACGGGCACCTCCATTCAGAAACATAGCCTAACTGCACAATGTGGACAAAGATGTCCCAGCATGCCTGCAAGCATGTGAGGTTGGCATCACGACTGTGTCTGCTTGATAGATGGAGAAAAGAGATGGCACAGTTTCCCTACAGTCACAGGTGTAGCTCAGGCAGAGCCTTTGCTCACAACCACAAATCAGCATTTGTGGAAAGACTATACGGCTGACCTGCCTGAAAATGGGTCCCTTCTCCCCGCTTCTCTTTCTCTCTAGCTTGCTGGGTCATCCTTGCCTCCTCCAGAGTGATAGCTGGATGAAAGTGAGCACGAGGGGCAGAAGCTGTGTGCCAAAAGTGAGGGTGGAGCAGTAACAGGTCAGGCTGAGCAGATGGAGGGAAGGAGTGATGCCACGCTTGTTCCTAGGCTCCTGAAACTGTTGGAGCACAGAAAGGGGTAGCCTCATGTTGGCCTCCTTGAAACTGTCCATTTCTGCCCTGTGTCGTGTCCTGTGCGCCATGGTCTCCTTCCTCCCAGTCAGCTCATGAGGAAGAAGCATTCTGAAAAGAGGCCAGAGGCCACTGGCAGGGTTGGTCGTTCCCTGTAGGCTCTCTCCCACTGCATCCAAGTAGGAGACCGCTGTACCATCTGGGAGGAGGAAAGTGGTCTGGGCTCAGGGGTACAAAGGTGAAGGGATGTCCTTCAAGAGACTGTGGTGTGCAGTACCAGTGGATAGATGGATGGATGGAATCCTGGTGTTATCTGACCTGAAGGCAGCAAAAATTGGCCAGGGTACAGGTCAAAGATCTAGCCTGGACAGAACAGAGACATGGAGGTGAAGTCTAGAAAGCGTCATGTCCATAGAGGGACAGAAAACAAGAAATGAAGCAGCACAGAGAGGGAAGGAGGCTCTGGGGATCAAAAGGGGCTGGAAACTAGAAGTCAAAAGCCAGGAGTCAGAGAGGAACCAGGGGACTTCATTGACCCTGTGAGACAGGTGGCTGGGCTGCAGCAGCTGCCACCAGCTCATACCCCTTCCTCAGAAGCACTCCTTGCCTGGCTGCTCAAAAACCGTAGCCTGTAGCCACAAGCAGAAACTGCCTTCAGGGTAAAATGCAGCCACAGACCCCAGCTCCGGTCTTGGATGAAAGGCAGCCCCAGCCCTCCAGAGAGCCCTAAATGGGAATGAATCTGGTCTGAGGTGTACAGGGCAGGGCAGGAGTCCAGGGCCAGCAGGATCTCGGTGTTCCTCTCCTGTAGTCACCTCCCCGAGCGCCCAGTGATGCCCATAGCTTCAGAGACTCACTAGACTTCAGTGCTGAAGGTGATCTCAGACACCCAGCCCTTATGACAGCATCACAGTACCAAAGGATGCAGCCATACCCCCAGAGAAAGGAATCCCACTGTCCCTCACAAAACTCCTTGTACTGACCTGAGAGCAGGCACCGGCTGCTTTAGACAGCATTAGTGAGCTCTCTAAAGCATCTCCCTCCCTATATTCTTCTTTCCTGCCCTCCAACCCCACCCTTCGTTCTCCTCCATGATCCACTGTCTGCCTGCAACATGGTGACACTCACCCCCATCTGCCTGCAACGTGGCGATGCTCACCTGTCCTTACCTGTCTTTAGGATGCTGCATGATGCCATCCCAATCTCCCCTTGATAAGCTCTTCTTGTCCTGATCCTGCCCATGATTCCCAGGCTGGAGCTTGGCCTCCACCCAACAGCTCTAATGCAGACAGCAACCCCAACAGACTCTTCTGGCAGCTGCAGGGATAACCGCCCCCCCCCCCCGCTCGGTGGCTAAGAGCTCCCAGGAACAACCTCTGGGGAAATGACTGCTGAGACCCAGGAGCCCCAGGCTTTGTAGTCACACAGACTTGGTCACTGTGACCTCACAGCTTCCCAGAGCCCGGGTCTCCTCCATAAATTAGACTTATGCTCCCCATCTCGAAGTCAAATTTGTGCTTTCTGAGTACTCGCTGTGGTGCAGTATCTGACATATCCTGAATCTCTGCCGTCTTACCACATCATTTTACGGGCATGGGAATGGGCTCATGGGGCCCTAAGAGGCCAATGGGGAGCTGGGGATTTTGTTAGCAGTGATGTATGACCACGCAGACTGTGCCCCTAACCAGTACTCAACCCAGGACCATGATCCAGCATAAGGCAGACTAGGGACTCCAGGTTCACACAGAACAGTCATGTGTGGAATTATATGGGACTGGAGGCAGTTGGCCAGTGGAATCCAGAGTCAAAAGCAGCAATTGGGGGTGGGCAGGGACTTCTGGGGCTTCCGCTAAGTACATATTCTCCCAGGGACCAAAAGAAAAAGAGAAATATAGCCAATGTCCTATAGACACTGATGATCAGATAGGCAGATCAGAGGGCTCATGCAAAGCCAAGTGTCTCAGGTCGCTGAAATGCCATCCAGACATGATTGTCGGGTGCTCCCCAGAGCTCTGTGGGGTGGGAAGATAAGCCAGGACCAGCAGAGCCTCTGAACTGGCCAAGTAATCTGCTCTCCGCTTTTCTGACGCCTAGCTCACCTGCAGGATGGCTTCCCCCAGCCAGCACCTCACACCCAGCCTTTTGAAGAATCTTGAGGTGTTCTCAAGGTCTCAGTTTCATTCATAAGTGTGAGACACCAATTGGGAAGCAGAGATTCTGTCGGTCCTGGGGTCAGCCCCCCCCCCCCATGGATTCCTTCATGCCCAGGTTGACCTCTGCTAGACTCTCCCCTGTCCTTGAATTCCAGGTGTGATCCACACCCATCAAGAGAGTTAACAAATATACAGAAAGGCAGGAGGTACAAAATACCCCTCCTTTCCGCACAGCAAGGAAAGGTCCCGTTTTGACTTAGCAATGCACTCTCTGATTTTTTTTCCTCCAACTAAAGGACAATGTGTCTTCTCACTTGGCTGATGTACATTTTTCATCCAATGTTACTGCCACTGACTCTAGTTGGAGGACTGTCCATTTGCCTTTTCTTTGCCAAAAGCAACATATATTTGCTGACATTTCTTCGGGGGCAGTCCACATATCATGAACAGTCCAAGCCAGCGTGACAACCCTGTTCCCTCCTCTTTCAGAGTCGCTGGCAGCATGGCAGATGTGGCACGTGGTCTGGTCCCATGAGACTTAATGGGGGAATTCCACCAATGAGCTCTACATTTTTAACATTTATTTGTTATTTATATAACCGTTATTTGGGTATGTGTATGCCACATCATTTATGTAGAGGTCACAAGACAACTTGTCGGAATTGGTTCTTTCCTTCTATCCTGGGGTCAAACTCAGGTAATCAGGCTTGGTTGCAAGTGCTTTCACTTGGTGAACCATCTCTCTGAGCCTCTACTAATGGGTTTTGGGGAAAGAATTGGGTTCCTAAGGAAAGAGATAGGCTAACTGTGACCCAACCCCATCCTCCAAGATCCCCACCCATCCTTTTTTCTCATCATGGACACAGGTGGAGTAGCTGGAGTTCAGCAACCTGAGCCCGTAACAACATGGCTCAGAAGCCAACAGTGGCTTTCTTACTATCATTGTTCCACGTGAGCCAACACAAGCAGCTGCTCACTCAAGGTCTCTTATTACATGAAAGCATAGTTTGTGTGCATGCCTAAACCACTGTTAATTTAGGTTTTCTGTTTATTTTTGTGGGCAAATTCTAACATATTCATTGACCAGTTAGTTAGTTAGTTAGTTAGTTAGTTAGTTAGTTAGTTATCTCTCTGTATGTGTGCGGATGTGTGTGTGAGAGAGTCTGTGAGTAGACCTTCTTGTGTGTGCACATGTAGAGGCCATTAAGTTGCTATCAGGTGTCTTTCTCTGTAACTCTCCTACTTAGTTTTTGAGAAAGAGTCCCATGTTGAGCCTGCAGTGCACCAATTAATTGGCTAGACTGGCTGGCCAACAAGTACTAGGATGCCCTGTCTCTGCCTCCCAGCAATGTTACCATAGGCTCACATTGTTATGCACAGCTTTTCACATGGGTGTTGGACTCAAACTTAGGTCCATATCTCGTGCAAGTATGTTACTGAGTAAGCCATCTTCTCTGCCCTCTGTTGCCTTCTTAATGACGTCATACATGATAAGTAATTTACCATCTACTTATGCATTCTTTGTAACCATTATTTTCAAATTCCTGCCTACCTATTAGGTATGTAGTTTTGATCTCATTTTTTTTCTATTATAATAATGCTAATTTGGATATCTCTGTAGTATTGTAAGATTTTTCTGTACAAAAACCTTACTGGGTTGGGTTAGAGTTATAAACTATAAAGATGCCGGTTGTAAAATATGTCTGTAAGATGAAGTGTCAGGAAGCAGAATGACCCTCCACAACACTCATGGCAATCCAAACCTTAAACAGAACATATCCAATCGTGTTCTCTAAGTCACTGGACGCCAGGTCACAAGGAGGAAGTGATGTAATCCTACTTAAACTTAAAACATTTAAAATAATAGAGAGCTTTACCTAATGACAACGAAAACATCTGTGACAGGTAGAAAACCAGTGAGTTGAGTCTTGCAATTCTCTTGGTTGCTACACGCAAAGGCGAGTCATGGGGACTGAGAGAGGAGGAAGCTTGGGGTCTCCTGAGTTGGGGGGTACGCTGGGAAGCCGGGGCACCTGAAATTCACAGAGCAGAAGATTTCATTAAAAAGAGCTCCAGTGATCTGCAGAGGGCCCCACTCTACATGCTCACATATGTAAGTACAGATACTACTTGAAGACAGAGCAAACAAGTGGTCACAGGGTAACAGAGGAAAGACTTGGGGAAAAATAATTCTCAGAGCCCACACAGGACCAGCAATAGATCCTGTTCCCACAAGCCAGACTCACTGCAGCTCAGATCTCACCTAACAAAAACCAAACACAAAACTCAAGAGAGTCAAAGAAAATATGTGTGAATAGATGTGAGGGTGTGAGCGTGTAAGTGATTGTGTGTGGCTAGTGCGCTGCAGGGATCTTCCCTTCTCTGCCTCCCCAGACTAGGATTCTAAGCATAGGTCAGCAATCTAACACCCTTACATGGTTCCCAGGGATTGAACTCCTGTTTGTAAGGCAAGAGCTTTACTAAATAAATAACCTTCTCCCCACAAAGACCTCACCCCAGACTCTTCCATTTCTAGGAAATACATTTCAAGACTGAAGCAAATAATTTTTCAGACATTCAAAAACCGAAAGGCACTGGCACAAACGTAGTGTGTTGGTTTGACTAAGAGTGAGCCACATAGCGTTGGAGGAGCTAGCAGGAGCGGCGCTGGAGAGCTCACCCTGGCGGTGTGGGTGCGGGAGAGCTGGCAGGCTGACCAGCTCAGACACCTCCCAGGGCTTTGAGTTGGCCCACCCCGACATCTACGCCATTGATGAACTGCTAGAGTGAAGGGGCCGGCCCTACAGACCCAAACAGGATCTCCATGACACAGGGCAACAACAGGATATCTGAGAGGAGTCCCAGTGAGGTTCCAGTGTTGATAGAATCGCAGAAGTCGGAGGCCTCCAACCGGACCGACGAGTCATTGCAATGCACATGCTAGCAAGGAAGTGTGGACAAAAGGGAATACCGTGGGACACACCACAGCTTCCACAGTGAGATTTTCATTTTGAAGGGGAGATTGCAAGGGCAGAGGGCGGGTACAAGGAGATGGGGAGATAAGTCGGATTGGGGTGCATGATGTGAAATTCTCAAAGAACCAATAACAAGTTTTTTTAAAGGTCTGTGGCAAACACGAGCTGTAACATTATCATTACTGATCATTTGTATTCTATCATTTTTGTCTCTCCCTCTGTACAGCTGCATCAGGTGCCTATTCATCCAGACCAACTAATGTCTATTATTAATCAGAAAAGAGCAAATCCCCAATCAACACACTTAGGAACTAGTATCTTATGAATGAGGCTAACGCTAAAATTCTGTGATTTTAAAACGAGGGTTTTTTTAAATATATCTTTTTAAATTATTTTTATTTTTATTAATAAAAGTTTATTCACTATGTATCCCCCCCCCGTACCTACCTACCTCCTCCCTTCCCAATCCCACCCTCCTTCTTTCTTTTCCACCCATACCCCTCCCCAAGTCCACTGATAGGGGAGATCTTCCTCCCCTTCCCTCTGATCCTAGTCTATCAGATCTCATCAGGACTGGTTTCTTTGTCTTCCTCTGTGGCCTGGTAAGGCTGCTCCCCCCTCAGGGAGAGGTGATCAAAGAGCAGGCCAATCAGTTCATGTCAGAGGCAGTCCCTGTTCCCATTACTATGGTACCCATTTGGACACTGAATTGCCATGGGCTACCTCTGTGCAGGGGTTCCAGGCCATCTCCATGAGTGGTCCTTGGCTGGAGTATCAGTCTCAGAAAAGACCCCTGTGCCCAGACTTTTTTGATCTGTTGCTCTCCTTGTGGAGTTCCTGTCCTCTCCAGGTCTTACTACCTCCCACTCTTTTATAAGATTCTCTGCACTTTGCTCAAAGTTGGGCTATGAGTCTCAGGATCTGCCTCGAAACCCTGCAGGGTAGAGCCATTCAGAGGCCCTCTGTGGTAGGCTCCCGTACTGGTACTTATAAAACAAGGTTTTTTTAGAGATAAAAATAAATGGAGAAATTAAAAAAAAAAAAAAAAGAAATAATGAGCTCCATAGAGTTATACATTTAAATGCCTGGTCCCAGTTGATGGAACTGTTTGGAAATGATTAGGAGGTGTGGCCTTGTAAGAGCAGATGTGGCCTTTTTGGAGATGGTATATACATTGAGTGTATTAATCAGGGTTCTTTAGAAGAACAACACACACACACACACACACACACACACACACACACGGAAAGGGGATTAATTAGAGTGGCTTACAGGCTACAGTCCTGTCAGAACAACAATGACTGTCTACCAACAGAAGTTCTAAGAATGCTATAGCTGTTAAGTTCATGAAGGTGATTGTCTTAGCTGGTCTTCAGTATTCACCAAAATCCTGAAAAGGTGAGCTTCTAATGCCAGTCAGGAATGGACTTGCTTGCCAGAGAAAGAGCAAGCAGGCAGAGAGAGAAAGAGCAAGAGGGAGAGCAAGCAAGAGAGAGAAAGAGGTTCCTTCTTCCATGTTCTTTATATAGGCTGCCAGCAGAAAGTATGGCCCAAATTAAAGGTAGATCTTCCCACCTCAAAAGATCAGGATCAAAAGTAGGTCTTCCCACTTAAAGTGATTTAATTAAGGGGGGGAACCTCTTACAGCTGTAGCCAGCCATTCAGGTTTTAGATAATTCCAGGTGTCGACAACCAAGAGTAGCTACCACACTTGGGGTGGGTGGGCTTTGGGGTTTCAAAAGCCCATGGCAAGCCCAGTGTCCTGCTCTGCTTGTGCCTGTGTGCTGCAGGCTCTCAGCCATGATGGTCATGAACGAAGCCTGTCTTCCCCCCACCCTGGTGGTCATGAGCTGTAAGCAAGCCCCAATTAGATGCTTTCTTCTATAATTGTTTGTAGTCATGGTGTCTCCTCAGAGCCACAGTAACCAAGAACAGTAACCAAGACATATACCTAGACAGTAACTAAGACACATTCTTTGCTCCAAGCATTTGGAAACAAAAACCACATAACTGAAAAAAAAAATATGAAGCCCTATGAATAAAAAAAATTAGCATTTGTAACAAGTGAAAATGAAAACATAAAAAAATTGGATGCTGTGGCAAAATCAGTCTTTAGTAAAAGATTCATGGCACTAAAATGCTTACATTAGGAAAGAAAAAAGGCCCCTGTCAATGACCCCTGCTTTTGCCTGGAGAACTAGATAAATTTAAATTAAATACAAAGTAAAATAAATAAATAAATAAATAAAGATGAGAAAAATAACTGAGATGGAGCAGAAACAAATAATGAGAATAAAACCAGTTGTTATTTTTTAAATTGTCTTTAAAATGTATTTTCTGTCTCTAGGTGTTTTGCCCGAGTTTCTGTATGTCTGCACACCACTTGCCTTCCTAGTACCCACAGAAGCCAGAAGAGGGTATCAGACCACCTGGAATTAGAGTTGCAAATGTTGTGAGCTGCCATGTGGGTGCTGGGGATCGAACCCAGGTCCTCTGGAAGAGCAACCAACGCTCTTAACCACTGAGTCTTCTCTGGAGCCCCTGGTGTTTTAATTTTGCAGAGACAAATAATATTGACAATGCCATAACCAGACAGATAAGGAATAAA
Source organism: Psammomys obesus (assembly GCF_907164565.1). Classification (NCBI taxonomy): domain Eukaryota; kingdom Metazoa; phylum Chordata; class Mammalia; order Rodentia; family Muridae; genus Psammomys; species Psammomys obesus. Next base: position 3,056,252 of record NW_026594311.1, on the reverse strand, counting down.
TGTAGAAGACAGTAACTTCCAGTCTTGAGAATGAGAAGGATAGCATCACTGTAGATTTCACAGAAATAAAAAGGGAGAATGTCACGAGCATCCTTGTTCTAATACACTAAAGCTTAGGTAAAGTGCACAGACTTGCCGAAAGATAGTACTGAAGTTCACTTTTAAACAGTAGAACGCCTGAATAGTCACACACGCTTTCTGTTTCTTTCTTTCTTTGTCTTGAGACAGGGTCCCTGGCTGACCTGGAACTCACTGTGTAGACCCGGCTGGCCCCCAACTCACAGAGTTCGCCTGCCTCTACCTCCTGAGGCCTGGAATTAATGTCCTGCGTCACCATACCGAACATAAATCTTTAAAATCTAAAATGCGTAGTTAAAGCACTTCCGCAGGGCGAACTCTAGATATAGATGGGTTAGCTCATAATTTCTACATTAAGGAAGATTTAAGATTGTGCACAAGCTCTCCTAGAAATTTTTTTTTAATAAGCCCCTCCCTCCTCCCCTCCCGGTCCCACCCTCCCTCCCTTTCTGCATGCATGCCCCTCCCCAAGTCCACTGATAGGGGAGGTCCTCCTCTCCTTCTTTCTGATCTTAGTCTATCAGTTCTCAACAGAAGCGGCTGCATTGTCAGGGTTCTAGGTTATCTCCATGGATAGTCCTAGAAAATTTAAGAACACATAGTCTCTCACTGTAATCTTTCAGCCTAGCACCAGTCTAGCACAAAGACCAAGACACTGTGTGATAGAGCAGAGACAGTCATGGACTCTTGTCCCTTATAAACACACCGAGAAATTCTGAGCAGAATTTCCACACACTGAATCACAGTGTATATAAGTAGAAGTTAACCCGCCATGACGAAGTGTTAGATGAAAAGGAACTGTGATGAGAGACAGACAAGTGTGCTGGGAGAGATGGAATTGGGCTTCAGAGGGATGTAACTGTAAGCTCTGGCCTCATCTGGCTGGGTGACCTCAGAGGGATGGGAGCAGGAGGAAAAGCAGGAGGGAAAACGGAAGAGGAAAAGGAAAAAGAGGATGGGATGAGGAGAGGGAGGGGAGTGGTGATGAAAAAGAGGAAGAGGGAAAAGAAGAGAAAAAGGATGAACAGGAAGGGAAAGGAGGGGGAGGGGAGGGGAGGGTTTGTTCCATTTCTTAAACATATGCTATGTGCAAGGTGTTAATTGATCTCTCAGTTCTCTGGTGGTGTGAATTTCGTATTGTATGATTTTAACTGAGCCTTAGGAAGCTTTACCGGGTTATTAGCAGAGACCAGCCTGTTAGATGGTACCTTAGCTCACAGCTGCCCCATGCTCTCATACACAAGGCAGGCTCCTTTGTGGTAATCATTATTCTGCAACAGTTAATGAGGCCAGCCGATTGCTATTCTCTCTTGGAATTCCAGCAGGACTCAAGGGGGCACTTGGGAGTGTTCCAATTGGGTCAGAAGAAGGCTATCTATCCGCTCAGCCTTTTGACCACCTGGCTCCCATGGTCAGCCTTGCAGATATTCCTAAGTCTCAGAGGGAAGAAATCTCAGTCTCTAATGGAAATGTCCAAAGGATGCCCAGCTCCCCAGTTCCAGGAGCCAAGCCTGAAACGTCTTAGGGGCATTAGACTTCTATCTTTCATCCAGCCCAGAGGCTCTGTGCTGTGATCACTGGCATGAGCAATCCCCAGGGCTTCTCCGGGACTGGAACGCTGCTCTCCAACCTCATCTGATACAGAGCACCCCTGGGTCTGCCCACTGGGGCCCCTCCCTGCACACTTAAAAGAACGGTGGATCTCTCCTGTAGAACCACAGTGTGAGTGGAGTAGGATACACTGCCTTCTCTGGTGACCCACAGAACCAAGGGGAAACTGGCAGCGGCTGCCACAGGGGTGGGGGAAGCTGCTCCAGCAGAACAGGCTGGTCCTTTGAAAGTGATTGAAGGCTGGGGGTAGAGATAAAGGTAGTACTGCCATGAGCATGCTGAAGAATATGAATAGAGCGGCCTTTGTCTCTCTGGACTACTCACTGGGATGGAGGAAAAGAAGCTTGTCCTTCTGAGCCAGGAGTTGCGCTGCAGCTCTGTTCATGGCCATTTCCAGACTCAGGCTGGATGAAGCACATTCTTTCCTCTCTTCCGGAAGCTCAGAGCCTGGGAAGGAGCAAGGAGCAACAGCAGTGGAAGAAGGAGAACGCATGTGAACAGGGTGCTTTCCTAGCAGGAGGGCTTGAGGTAATTGCTCACTTTCCAAGAGGAAGGAAAGCACCGTGGTGAAGCCACCCATGCGAAACATAATGCTGAGATAGGGCTGTCTAACTGCTCCTGCCACTGCCTTACAGGGGACTAACACCTACATATCTTTCCCCAAATGAACACAGTCTTGAACCCATGGGTTCTCCAAGCCCTTAACAGGTGCTAGATGCTGGGGGGCCATCTGAAAAAGACATATTGTCAACCCACAGCCTGGTTGGAAAGACAGTGATACTCATGAAATAAACAAGGCCAGACCAGCCAGTAAGGATCAGAAGACCCGAGTGGGGCTGTGAAGGGCACAGCATCTGGGAGCCAGCAGGGCCAGGTGGGGAAAGGATGACAGGGGAAGGTACTAAGAAAGCCAGCTGTTAGGAAATCCTGAATCTCCAAGAGGAGGGGCCTCTAATTGTCTCCCTTTGCTCCTGGAGAGTCATACCAACTTGGGGACAGTCAGAGCCACTGAGTAAGGCCTAGAGCTCCATCGGGGAGACACAGAAGGGACACACAAGCCAGGCATGGTGGCGCATGCCTTTAGTGCCAGTACTCAGGAGGCAGAGGCAGGTGGATCTTTGAGTTCAAGGCCAGCATGGTCTACAGAAAGAATGTCAGGACGGCCAGGCCTACACAGAGAAACCCTGTCTCAAAATGAAATGAAGCAAAAACAAAACAAACAAACAAAAGAAGGGGCATGCTAAGTCAGAGAGCATTAGCTGGTGTGTGCATGAGAAGGCCAGTGGGAGGCCTCTGTGATGGTCCAGGTCTGGAGTCTGGCTCAGCTAGAAGGGGTACACAGGCATCTTATTCTCTGCCGTCCTCTGGATGTCAGGAGTGGCCATTTGCTCTGTTCTTGTCTCCTGAAAGTTTCCCCTCTCAGTGACCAAGGCTCTGAGCTAGGCTAGGCCACCTCTTACCTTCCCACACTTTCCTTCCCTGGGGCATTTTTCTCCTATATCCAAGTCCTCATGCTCCCTGAAGCTCAGAATACACATCTCACTCATCTTCTGTGGCCAGTTCAGATGCTGACATCTGCCTGTTCCACGTCCACCATCATTTCACAGCCACCAGTCCTTACAAGCGCGCATTCAGACCTGCCCTTCAGAGACTCAGACATTCAGGAATGCCTATCTCCTCTCCCTGCTCCTCCATCTACCCGTGCTAAATTGTCACAGTTTATTGATGGCCTTCTGGAAATCAGACATGCCTCAAGTAGTCTCCGCTGTGGAAAAGATATTAGCATTTCATAGATGAAAAAGCAAAGGCCTCTGAATAGCTCTATGGCTCAATTGATGATGGTGCCGGGTATGCAGAGGTCTTCCCGGGATAGCGCGGCTGCCTTCCCAGAGGCTACCAGACTCTGTGGACTCCAAGTCCACATACTAGGTACCCACCAATGCTCTGGGCTCACTTCTCAAACTTCCAGAACAAACCCCACCCACACAGTCCTGCCCATCTCAACCCTTCGCAGATACTCGGGATACTGGTATGTTTACAGGTCTCTAGCTTGACATCAAAGACAAACAAGCTGAAGGGTGCTGCAGAAGCATCACCTCCCATATCCTCCATTTAAAAAAGCGCGTCTGTGAAGCTCAGAGAGGGCTGTGGAGTCACCCAAGCTCACACAGCACATGGGGGCAAAGGCAAGAGCAGCCACAGCTCTTCTGAGCCCTGAGCACATTTCAGTTACGCTAACTCTTTCTTATTTGTCTCCTGTCCCATATCTACACAACCTCTGGATGCTGTATCCCACGCGCCCCTTGCTATAACTCTGTGCCACAAACGCCTCATCTCTGTTTGCCAGCTGGGGAGACTGAGCCCAGCAGAGGAGTTTGCTCAAGGGCACACAGCCGGGTAAGTGACTACGACGGTTCACTCAGGAGAATCTGGTTAATGCTTGGTTATGGGAAGGCAACAGAAACCCTCACATTTCTAAGTTCAAGAAACAAAGCCCAGAGTAAGCCTCAGGGGAGCCGGGAGCGGCAAGCCGGAACCCAGGGTCACCGCCTCAGCGGCACAGGCTGTGAGGTCCCTGCCCTGCGCTTCTTGATATTTTTTTTTCTTTTCCATTTTCAGCCATAATATTTATTAGACAAATGCAACATTGTCATACCAAGATCATACTGTAACAGCTTCAGGTAGATGCATTTATTAAGACTTTTTTTTTTTTTTTGAGACAGGCTCACATATATAACTCAGGCTGGCCTTCCATTCCCTATGTAGCTGAGGATAACCTTGAACTTCTGGGCCTTCTGTCTCCATCTCCTGATTGTGGGATTACAGGTATGTGCCACCATGCCAGGTTTATGGGTGCTATTGATCCCAAATAAACTGCATACCCAGCCCCTAAACACACTTCTAATATGCTACAAAACATTTACATCCTCAAACACAACTGTAGTAATTTTGGCTTGAGTCACTTTGCCTAAGATCTTTTTTTTTTTTTAATCTATTGATTTTAAAACCGACTGAAAAGGTCACCTACAGCCTAGTCAGTGAATATCTGAATTTCTAAATTAACATACTTTTACCTGGATTTGGCTTGTAACCTAAAGCCAGTTTTAAACTTTCATTTCCTTTCCCACCTGTTTTGTTTTGTTTTTGTTTTTTTTGTTTGTTTGTTTGTTTGTTTGTTTTTTAATCAGTGTTCAATGTCTTCACTGGTCTCCTCCACAGCTTCAGCCCTGCTGTGACCTTGGTGGCTACCGCACAGCTCACCAAGCCCCCACAGCCTGCTAACCCAGACTTTTAGATTTATAATTTTAATCTTTAGCGAAAGGATCTGCCTACCTCCTGGGGTAAACATGCACCCCTGGCCGGACGTACTGGCAGGGACCATCGGTCGGCTGACTTCCCTACTGCAAAAACAGCCACGTAACTCCTTGTCTTCTGCGGATGAAGGTGGCTTCCAAGGACCCTCCCGTGAGCAGTCAGATCTCTCAGCTACTTGGCCAGGGTCACAGCTGCCCTGGCTTTGATACTTTTTTCATCCAACTCAACACGGATCTGATTGCATCCCTGGAATCAACTGTGTGTGCTGTTGTGTCTGTGGCCCTGCCTCGCTCTCTTCCCTGAGGCCACACACAGAACTGCAAAGTGCTCGTCTCTCGGAAACAACAGCCACCATGCAGACCCTCAGAAAGGAGAACCACAGCTCGGTGTCCGAGTTCATCCTCCTCGGCTTCTCCAGCGAACCACAGAGCAGAGTGGCCCTGTTTACCTTTTTCCTTCTGCTCTACGTGATCACCCTCCTGGGCAATGGCCTCATTGTCGCTCTGATCTACCTAGACGCTCGCCTCCACACCCCCATGTACTTCTTTCTCAGTATCCTGTCTGTGGTAGACATGAGTTACGTCACTACCACTGTGCCCCAGATGCTGGTGAATATGGTGTGTCCAAGGAGGGCCATCTCCTGGGGTGCTTGTGTAGCCCAGATGTTCATCTTCCTGGTGCTGGGTATTGCTGAGTGTGTGCTCTATGCCATCATGGCCTATGACAGGTATGTCGCCATCTGCTTCCCCCTTCACTACTCTCTGCTCATGAGCCGTCTAGTCTGTATCAAGATGGTCACCATCTGTTGGTCCATTAGCATCACTGGTGCTCTGGTCTACACTGTCTTCACCATGAATCTGCCATACTGCGGCCCCTACAAGATCAACCACTTTTTCTGTGAGGTCCCCGCTGTCCTGAAGTTGGCCTGTGCAGACACGTCCTTCAATGACCACTTGGACTTCATCTTAGGCTTCATCTTACTCTTGGTCCCTCTCTCCCTCATCCTGGCCTCCTATGCCTGCATCTTTGCCTCCATCTTAAGAATCCGCTCCTCCCAGGGGAGGCTCAAGTCCTTCTCCACGTGTGCATCCCACATCACTGTGGTCACCATGTTCTATGGGCCAGCCATGATCATGTACATGAGGCCCGGCTCTTGGTATGACCCAGAGCGGGACAAGAAGCTGGCTCTCTTCTACAATGTTGTGTCTGCCTTCCTCAACCCTATCATCTACAGCCTCCGGAATAAGGATGTGAAGGGGGCTTTTCTAAAAGTGCTAGCAGACAGGGGAACAGCCCAGTGATCCAGGACTGGAAGGATGGATGGAGCTCATTTGGCATACTGAAGACATCAGTTCTGAACAATGTGAGTTTTCCTGGAGCTCTGAGCAGCCAAGAGAGGTTGCACCACTCCTAAACAGAAAGCCCCACCATCGTTTGTAAAGTTTTCAGCTTTCACCAAAGACTCTAAAAACTAGGTGCTAGTTTTTCAAATGCTACTTTATCTGGGGGTTCCTTAACGCTTATACCTCTCTTCCAAACCCCAATCCCACATAGGGGAAAAAGAAGGTTGTAAGGGAAAGGGGATGCATCCCTCTTTCCTTCTTCTGCTGGGTAGGGCCGTAGGATTCTTTTGGGGGCAATACCGATATCCACCATCAGGAAATCCAGATGTCCAGATAACTAGCAAATAGCAAGCGCAGCAGCAGGACAAACCAGCAGCAGGAGTCCTCCTCCAACTCCTCCAAGCAACCATACTTTTCCTCTGGGCTGTCATATTTATACTCCCCAAAGTCCCCAGAATTCAACTAATTCCAGCCGGCAAAGACCGCACTCCACAACTAACAGGTGCGGACAAACTAAAATCCCCCCACTTGGGATTATAACAAAAAAAACATGTTTACATATCATAACCCAAAGCGTCCACAATATAGTTAAGTACTGGAGCCGAAGGGTGGTCTTTAAAAGGCTGTCCTTAGAGTTCACGGACATTGTCTTATTGCTTTTCCTGTCTCACTCCTTACTTCTAGACGCTCCTGTCAGCTCAACAAGAGCACGGTCAAGTGTTTAATGTGAACACATACTTTTCTACAGTATAAAGAAATTTGGATTAGAAAATGGTGTGAGGTAAACTATGAAACACACAGCCTTGGGCCGCTGTTTGATGCACACTTTGTAGCTAATATTTGGCATTGCTTTTTTGTGCTAGATGTGATAAAGTCTAAGCTAGAGTGATTTTAGATCTATCTGGAAAACTGTGGCTAGTTACTGATGTAATCTGAGCTCAGTTTGGACAAATGACTTTTACTTGGGTCATATTTTAAGATTTATTTTTATTATTTTTGAAGTATGTGTGTGTGTGTGTGTGAGAGAGAGAGAGAGAGAGAGAGAGAGAGCAGGTGTCTGTGGAGGCTAGAGGTGTCGCCTCTCCTTGGAGCCAGGCTTAGAAGTGTTTGTAAGCCACCTAATATGGGTGCTGGGAACCAAACTCAAGTTTTGTGAAGAGCAACGTATGCTCTTAACGCTTGAGCCATCTCTCTAGCCTCTTACTTAGTTCATTTAAAATTTATATTTTAAGTCACAATTCTGAGAAAATAAGTATATGTCATATATTTCACAAAATAAAAAATAAGTACGTATACTGTATCTGTATATCTATTTACCCATCTACAGACACGTGACTGAGAGAGACAGAGGTCGACACATTAATCTTTTCTCATGCTTTGTGCAATCCACTTTTTCTTTCTTTAAAAAGAAATTCAGACAGGGTTGGTGAGATGACTTTTGCAAAGACTTAGGTTCAGCTCCCAGCACCCACTTGGCTTCACCATCGTCTGTACTCCTGTTCTAGAGGGTCTGAAGCACTCTTATGGCCTCTGCAGGCACAGCAGGCATGTAGTACAGACATACATGTGGGCAAAACACCCATCCACATACAATTAAAGTAAACAAATCCTGTTAAAGAAAATCAGACAATAATAAGTAAAGTTAAACTTCAAACAGTTTTCTTTAAGCGATCTTTAAACTGGTCTATTCAATCTTCCATTAAACTTTTGCTTGGATTCAATTGAACTTAAGAGAATGATGCACGAATTATTCTCATGTGTTTAAAATAAATAAATACAATTTACTGAAGTGTGGGCAACTTATCCCTGGCTACACCACTAAAGAAAATGCTAGGTACCCTTAAGTGCCCAGGTACCCCCAGGGCTGGTTAAGACGTTATGAGTCCCTCCCCATTTCAGGATAAAACGGATGAGCGAGCTGCTCAAATTATCCCTTTCGGTCCTACTGTTCCTCCCACCCCACTGGATTATCAACTCTTGGAGTCAAGAAATAGCAGTAAATAAAAATAAATTTTGAAAAGTATTAAAATATTGGCAAAATTGCTCAGTTTGATTAGCTTACATTCAGTGTGTTTATTTTATTTTATTGAAGGTGTTTTGTTTTGTTTTTGAAGCAGGGTCTCACTTGATATAGCCCTGGATGGCCTAGAACTCACTATGTAAATCAGGCTGTGCTGGAACTCACAGAGATCCACCTGCCCCTCTCTCTCTCTCTCTCTCTCTCTCTCTCTCTCTCTCTCTCTCTCTTTGTCTGAGTGCCTGGGATTAAAGATGTATGCCACCGTATCTGGCTATTTCATAAAAAAGGAAGTGATGGAGAAAAGGAGGTTATGAGCTCCCTGGTTCAGTGTAGTAGTGTAGAAAACAGAAGCTCAGCCTTATTTCTAGGTGAGCAGAACTATACAGTGTGCACGAACTTAATTTTACATGAAATGTGCCTTGTTTGACTTAGCCCGGCCTGTAAGTTCCCAGTGTCTGTCTTGTTGAATCAGCACAGAATCCCTGTAAATCCCATGGCAGTGCCTGGTACACAGCAGGCTCAGAAAGGGACTGAATGAACAATAAAGAAGTGGTGAGCAAACGGATGTGCCGGAGACATTAATGGATACACTACTATCCCGTTGCTAGGTTTACAATTACTCTGAAGTATGGTGGCGTAAAACAACAGGCATGACCTCGCAGTTCTGAAAGGCTGGAAGCCTGGTCCAACTGGGCTGGAGCCTCTGGCTCAGGCTCTTCCAGGAGCCTGAAGGCAAAGCAGTGTCTCAAGACGGCACCGGGGCAGGATCTGCTCACTGGTGATGGCCATGCTGATAATCACCAGCTCACACACGCTCTAGATGCATAACCCCGTCCCTTTATCTGCAGTTGGCGTTTGACCTGATGCCCTCTGTGCTGCTCTGCCTCAGGAAGGTCTTGGATCACCCGTGTCCTGTGTGGCTGAGCTGTACGTGCTGCCCAGCCATCAGTACATACAAGCCGTGCTACTCTCTTGTTTCAGGCACCCACTGGAAGAGCTGGAATGTGCCCTGTGGACAAGCGAGGAGCTAGCACATCTGAAGCTCCGTAATACTTGATGGGTGCATGCATGAGTATTCATTACCACCTTCTCACAACGGCCCTTTCTGGTTGGCTAGATTGCCTTCATTTTACAAATGAGGGAGGCAGAGAGACAAACTGTCCTGCCCCCCTGCCAGCCACTAGAAGGCAAGAGTCCCAAAGCTTGTGTTTGCCCCTCTGAATTCTGTTTCTCTTGTTACCGACAGCTTTGGACTCTCCGGTTCTTCCAAAGTTTGATATTTGCCAGAGTGGCTAGAAACCCGTAAACGCAACCTTCAGCCGTGTGTGCCCTAACTAACTATGTTAGTTAGTTAACGTAACTATGTCCTGTTCAGGACTGTAGGTGTTTAATGAGAAGCTACATATCAAGGACACATGGCAGATACGGAACTGAAGTAGGTTCCGTGGTCTCTTATGAATGGAAATCATGTCTCCATTTTTCAGATTGTCTTTAATGAAGAACAAATTAGTTTAATTACATACACAGTAGGCCAAATTCAACTCTTTACTTTTGTAAATCATTTACTATCTTTTTTTGTTTTGTTTTGTTTTGTTTAACATTCCATCTTTACCCAGAAAAGAAATGAGGTTTCTCTGTAAGCAAATTTTCTGATCAGAAAAAAACAATCATCTATTTAGCTGTGTCTCTGGCCAGGAAATTATTCTTGTGGGAGGGTCCATGCCCTCAGGAGCAATCTGTAAGGTTGAGTGAGAATGGACTGTGGGCCTACAGAGCTCTAGGGGGCTTCAGGGACTGGAGGTTTGCCCAAGAGTCCCTGACCTAGCCAAAATTCTATTCTTGTTCTCTTTGAATCCTTTCCTTCCCAAGACAGTTTGCACCAGGGCTAATCCCTTCATGTTCGGGTCACATCAGCCTTCCTTCTGCCCCCCACGTGTACCCTGGGTTCATTTTATATGATCCACTATTTGACTGAGGCTAGCAGCACAAGTGTCAATAGCACAAATGCTGTCCTTAAATGGCCATGACCTAGGAATGCATGCCCCTTCCTCCTTCCCCTGAATTTTTGCACACTCGGTCCCTCGTACTCAGACTGCCCTTCTCTTCCTTCTCCACATATCAAATTCCTGGTCATTTTCCCAGACTCGGCTCAAATACTACATCTTCAACAAACTCTTTTCTTGACTGTGGGTAAAAAGACTCAATGGGACCTTGTGTGTCATTATGGAATGTGCATGTCCTTCCCCAGGCCCTCTTCATGGTGAACCAATCCCGGAGCTCATCACACGCAGAGCTAGGGGCTGACTTTTGTTTATCTTTGGTCTCTAATGCTCATCCACCATAGACGTTTCTAGAGTCAACCAAGTAGCCGGTGAAATCACAGCATAGAGAGAAACATGATAAGGTCCTCAGGCGTAGAGAGGTGGTTGGTAAACATGGAGCTGACACCAGCTAGGAGCTGCCTAGGGCATGAGGGTAGAGGCAAGAAAAGCAAGGCTATCTACTGGCAAGGGAAGGCTTCAAAGACCTGATCTGGATTGGGAGGCATGCACGGATGTTTTACAGGCCACATACTATGGCAGGGCAGCCAGGGCCGAGGGAGCAACAGGAGCTGGGGCAGACACTGGTGGCTCTTGCTGCCCCTAGTTAAGGATCAATCAAAGAACTATACAAAGTGGTGGTGACGCTGGGGTGCTGGACAGGAATGTGCCCAGGAAGGGCTTTGCCCACGCACAGGGCTGCTGACATTGTCTTCTGCACACGGGAGCTAGTACAGGTTTGCCATCAGAGAAGGAACAGATAGATGCAGGGTCAGATGTCTGCACATAAGAGCCAGTGCAGGTTTCCCATCAGGGGAGGAAAAATGTGTGTTAAAAAGATGGCTGGAGCAACTGTGTAGAAACTGATGGCCCACAGAGCGCTGCTGCTGAGAAGGGAGCGATCTAGGGTCTCATGAGTGTTTGGGGGCTGCTCGGGCAGGGGAAAAGGAATTCATGCTGAACCAGGAAAATGCTGGGAAAGAAACAGTCCTCCTGGGGTGTGGGAAGAGTCCTGGAATGGGAGACTTCAGGGTGGTGATGGGGTTAGCAAAGGTTTCTCACTCCGAGGACAGCACAGGGGGCCCAAGTTACATACAGCCAGAGTTGGACAATACCAAATCCTGAGGTGCCTTCTGCTAGAGGGGTAGACAAGATTTGGGAGCAGGAGAAAGCTGCCACTGAGGAGCTTGCTCGGCTCTCATCGTAGTTGGGCAAGGAGGAGACAGATGCAGCAGGGCTCATGGTCCCCTCATGGGCTTCCCACCACTCTCACCCAGGACACGGGCGGCCCAGCTTAAGGGAGTCCTGCCCCCAGATCTTAAGGCTCTGGGTTCAGCTCATTTCAGAAGCTCCCTAGAGCTTGGATGTGGTTCCAGATGTCCAGCTGGATTCCAGCCTTGCTCCTAGAGTAACTTGTTACCTGTAACTCGGCTCTGCACAGTGGGTCCCTGGGCCTCTGGGAGCCAATGAGTTTCTCATGCTCAGAAGGATGAAGTCAACATTTGACCTTCTTTCCTTTCTTTCTTTTTTTTTCTCCATCAAAATTTTATTGCAGTAAAGTTTTTTCTCCTCAACATAACATGTTTATTATTTGGGAATTTCATACAGAGCACCCCAATCACATTTACTTCCTATTCTTCCCAAGTTCACCCTCCCACCCTTGCACATACACACAAACCCCCAAAAAAACCCACAAAGTCCAATTTGTGTTGCCCATATACTTGCTGGAGCATGGTTAAACTCTCAGTGGCCTTGCCCACTACCTGCTAAAAGCCATCAGCTGTGAAGAGCTATATTTTAGCATCTTTATCAAAAATTTTAAGCTCTCTCTTCAATGGCTTCCTATCTGGATTGTTTCTTTTACGGGGAGGGGCTGTCACAGGAGCCTCCATTGTCTTTCATTCTCAGGTATGAGCCTGCCATTGTTATTGCTATCCAGCAAGAATGGGCATCTCCCTTCCCTTTGCGCAAAGACCTCAAAGGTGAGCATTCCAAGTCCTCCTACTGTCTCACTCTGACTCAACTCCAAGATGAAAATCCTTTCTAGGGTCTTCTTGAATCAGTGCCTGAGTTTCTGGCCCCCATTGTGCTTCCTATAGGGAAGAGAAAAGTTCTTCGCCAAATGGCCGGAAATGCTGAGACACAAAGGGCCTGAGAGGCCACTGCGTTGTTTGAGACCCTCACACCTGCTGTCCTGAACATGAAGATTACCACATTCCACACTAAATGCCATCACTTTCACTGTGATTACGTGAGTGTTTAATGAACTGTAGCTGATTGCTGATGATGATAACCATTTGTATACTAGTAATGTTTGCTTTGCATGATGTTTATTTTTGAGCCCATAACCTTTGCTGTTTAGTCTACAATATGTCTGTAGACCAGAACAGCTCAAGGACTCTAGATACTTTGTCTGCTATTTAATGGGTTGAAAATGCTCTGGGACATCACCTGGCAAGGAGAAAGGGCAATTCATTCCCTTGTGTAGCCAGAGCTCCCAGAGTGCCTCATGCTTTTCTTCCTGGAGGAAGAGCCACTGAGTCAGCTCTGGCCTCGGGTCTTGTCTGAGCCTGACAGCGATGTCCTCAGTATCCACAGCCCTGTCCCAACTGAGTCTCAACCCATCTTAGAGCCCAGAAGAAGGAGCAGCTTGGCTGTCCCAGGGGAACAAGATACCTCAGAGCCCAGCACCTCTCCCTCTGGCCCAGAGATGGCTGCTAGAACTGTCCCATCTGAATCCCCAGGGCCAAGCACCACTCCGGAGTGGCCTCCAGAGTCTGAGGCAGCACTGTCCACACCCTCTTTCCTGCAGGACTATATGCCCAGTACAGGAGTCTTCTCAATTCTCCTGGAGAGCTGGCAGCTGTGCCATCTCCAGCTGTGCTGGCCAAGAGCCCTAGGTAAGAGCCCAGGGAGACCCACAGCTTCTGTTGGCCAGCTGGCCATGTGTGTCTGACTCTGTCCCTTTTCCAATCTATAAGGGGGGGGGTGTCCATTTGTCTCTGTCTCTTCATTCCTTCTGAGTCTGTCTATTGTCTCTGTCTCTGCCTCTGGGTCTGTCTCCTCCTAGCCTCTTGTTTGCTTTCATTCACTCCTCATCCATTGCTCTCTACCACCTGCTTCTGTTTGCTGTGCCCATGTCCCTATCCCTCCCTCCTGGCCCTCTGAGGCTCTCTGCCTGTGTCTTGAGTCTACTCCTTCTGCTGTCTTTCTCTCTTAATGTCTCTCCTGAGCTCCCTCTGTCTCTAGCTTTGCACGGAGGACAATCCTCTCCTTCCTAACTCCCAGCCATCTCTCTTTTTTCAGAACCCTCTCTGACTCACAAGGCTTCCTCCCCCTTGTGAATCTCCTGCTAGAATATGGTCCTTGCATCCTCCTCCATGTCCACATCTGTGCCCAGCCTTCCCCTGTCTGGAGTTCCCTGCCTGCCTGCTCCTGTATTCTTCCTCCAGCCCCACACTCTTCCTCCCCCTCCCCTCTTTCTATATTCTTCAACACCTCTTTCTGTCCCTAGGTCTCTGCCTTGATTTTCACCTTATAAATTCCCATTCACAGCCGTCAGCTCATTGTGTGTGTGTGTGTGTGTGTGTGTGTGTGTGTGTGTGTGTGTGTGT